>NC_056728.1:1294977217-1295099717 GCF_019279795.1 Protopterus annectens | reverse complement strand
TGCTTGCTTTCTGTAAACAGTTTCCTGCTACAATTATTGTGCATCTCATTTATTAACTAGTCCCTACTGCACATAAATGTCTAGGTCATGACAGGGAAGAAACTCAAAAACAAGATGTGGGTTGTATTGACCCAACTCCAGCTGCATCCATCCATTCATCTATCCATCCACAACCCCTTTTTCCCATTTTTTTGCACATGGCGTCAGTGCTTCACTTCAAAAGTGAGTTATCTAGAGCCACGGTTTACACCGCCGGGTGGCTCCTCCTGCCATAGCTGTTCTATGCCACACACTCATATGCACACTCACGCCTATGGTCAATTTAGAGTTTCCAATCTACCTACTGCATGTCTTTGCAGTGTGAGAGGAAACCCACCCATGTGAACACAATGTGAATAAGCAGACTCTGCACAGAGGGCACCTCAGCCAAGAATCGAACCAGGGAACCTCTTGTTGTTAGATGACAACACTATCTGCTGTACCACTGTGCTGCCCATAACAACACAAAATAAATTCATACAAAAGATACTACTTAATCTGAAATACTGCAGACAGTCCAACAAGGCATACTGCCATGTTGTCTAAATAGTACAACTTCTTTTGATGCTAATGACTTTTGAGGAGCTACTGAGGAATATGGAGTTATTCTACAAGGTAAGTATAGTTTCAACTGCAAAATCCCAGGTGTAATGCATTTAATCATTTGATATACTAAGTAGAAGATTTTTTATATAAAACTGCATTCCTCAAGCTAATAATTTCTGTTCCATGAAGGGGCACATACTTTAATTAATAACTTTATTGCAACAGTGCTAATCTTCCTGAAACATGGGCAAAATGAATTGACAGTCGATAGCAAACATTTTTAAGTTAAATACATTTTATTTTAACCTGAACCTGTGAAAAGAGTATGCTGTTATTTTCTGGGTCTATCCTTCAATCAGCCACACCTAGAAGTGAGGCAGTTGGTATCCTCTGCTTACCCCCCTTCCTTCCCGGCTCGTTCTTCTAGCTTTGATAATGGCATTCAAACCTTGGTCATCTGTAGTGCAGTCAAGGACAAAACCTATACACCAAACAGACAGCCTAAGTCACCCTAAATGCTGAGGAAAGATTGTTAAGGCTACTTTGTTCCTCTTTGACAAGAATTTCACTGCTGTAGTGTCTTGTCAAAATGTTTCACGGTGGGAACAAAAATACTGAGATAAATGGCAGACAAACAATGGAGAAGCGAATGTCAGTCTTATGAGTGTAAAATTATGCTTTCCGATCATGTATTTTTCTCTCTGACTTGCACCAAAGCTTTGTAAGCTCGTAAATAATCTATTTCTGCATTTGGATGCTCAGGAACGGCATTGATATTACATTAGAATGACTCAAACAACAGCAGCACCCTTATAGGAAACAATTACTTGGCAAGTGGTCACTGGGACCATAAGAGGCCTTTAAGATAGAAATAGTGCTTTGATTCAGAAAAGTTAATAGTGCTTGATATGTGAAGACAGTGAAGAGAGTCAATCTTCTGTCCAAAGAAATAGTTTACTTCTTATATGAAAGACGACTGGAGTGAACCTGCAAAGGATCATGTCAGTGTGTAAAATGCCAAGTGCTGAACGTATTAAGGTTTAAAAATTTTGTTCTGACACCGATGATTTTAGCATTTTTTTTTTTTACCGGCTGTCTCTCTCTTTAGTAAACCTCCTTACAGATGGTATTTTTTGCAAAAACTAAATAAAAATTATTTTTCATATATTTCTGACACATTATTTTATAGACCGTGTATGATATACAGTGAACCATTATATTGCTAGTAATAATTCAATAATTATTGTCGTACTCTGAAAATAGATTTAATCAAATGCTTCCATCTGAGAATGGACAGAAGGAAAACACCTTATCCACAACATTCCAAAATAAAAACTACAAGAACAATTTGCCAAGCTAGATTTTCCACTGTGTGAGTCCTTTAAACCTCTTGTATTAGAGGTAACCATCTTTCTATTCTAAGAAGAAATTTTTATCAATTGTTTTCAAACACTACAGCTGATGATTTCTAATCAACTTGTATAAACCCCTTGTCAAATAGGTAAATATGGAATATTCATAGGGTGATACTACTGCCAGTATTTTTTTTTTACACTGCTTGGAAACATATTCTGTTTATACTACAAAGGCCTGCAGTTTAGTACATCACCGTCTACATAGCACTACCCTGGCCCACTGAACTTGTACTTATGTTTACCAGTATTTAATTTTGTGGGTTATACATCGTTAGCACTGAGCTTAGCTCAGGTTTAACTGTTGTGAGGCTCCCTAACACAAGTGCAAGACCAATGATTGCAAATCCCTGGAATGCAAAAAATATAAAGTATAAGTGCATAGCAAAGCTCCAAAGTCATTGTAATGCTACTAAAGCATTATTGTTGGGGATTCACTCCCTTTACCCCAATATCCTTTCAGCTTATATATACTAACCTCACAATCACTCTATCTCAGAATAAGGGCATACTCTGAGGTACCAGACTTGAAACAATGCAACAAAAAAGCAAATTTACTAAATATGTGCCAAGGATCTCAATTGTTTTTTTTCAAGAATCTCTGACTTGGTTTTCTTTGGAGTCTCCTAGACAATTTAAATGATATACATCCTTTGTTTTATTAATTCTTTCAGTGGTGATGTAATGGTACTAAAATCACCAAGACATACTGTTATATATTTTAACACTCGTAACAAGCTGCTTAATTCATTGGCATTGGTAGGTGGCTATCTGTTATGGCTGGCCTTTACTCTAAAGGATCAAGAAATATTCCTTTGCCTGAAAATACAAAATTGTAGAATTCCAGCACAAGATAAAAACAGATAAAACTTAAAATCCCATACTATTGTCTTTTTTATGAGTATATTTGCAGTGTTAGGTGAGGTGGTCAAAGATGAGGTAAGAGCTTAATAGCACATTCAGACAAGGAATAAGATATGAAAATGAGTCAATGATGGAGTACTCAAAGCTTCAGACAAGGGTGTTAGGAGAAGGCAAAATGGCGTACAATAGGGGCTAGCCAATGTGGATACAAAGTAAGCTGAGGCTAGCAATCAGGGCAAAAGATAGGACCTACAAATGGTCAAAAAGTGGTAAGGGAGGGGAGAGGTTAGTAGAGGCCCAAAGCCTATGTTGCCCAGTCTGACCATCACGCAATAAAACCTCTTCTACATCTCTGTGTGAAGAGAAGTGCACCATATTTGTTGAAAAAATATGTCCAAAAATTAGCTTGTTGCCTTCATCTTTGTAAGCAGATTCTGGAAAAGTTAACTATGAGGAAAGCAATAATGTGATTTCACCTCTCGGCCCTGTTTACAGTAGATAATACCTTGGCACTACCAAATTTATTACAGCATGACTGGAAGTTCCTGGTCCAAAGAATTTTTCAGTGTGAGATATTCTCCTAAAAAGAGCATTTCTGCCTATATTAAAATAAGCCTTGGTTATAATGCTGCTGAAGAACAGTTCCACAAAGGATTTATCATCTGACCTAGTACATTCTTTTTATTTGAAAGGCTTTGGAAAAAACTAATTTACAGAAATTTGTACTCCAACTTAACTTTGATCCTTTTCAATATAGGTACAGCACTGAAACCGTTTTTTTAAGGAACATGAATGACCACCTACTCATAACGACTAATTGATAAGACTCCATTCTGCTATTCTTCTTGAGCTCTCAGAGGCACTTGACACAGAGGATTGTGAGATCCTGTTTAAAAGCTTGTAAACCCACTGTGTCTTATGACATTTTGGTTTGCTTCCTAATGTTTTGAAGCAATCAGCAGGTGGCTTCAGGTATCAACTCTTAAGACCACTCACTCTCATGTGGATTGCTGCAATGTTCGATCTTGGCTTCCCTTTTTTCACTGCATGTAAGAAGAGGTGTGCATTATCACCATCACGCTGATAACATCCTGATTTATCTCTCCTTTGCTCAGGATTCCACATCTCATTTTAGGACTCTTAGTATTGAATGCAGACAATTTTTCAATGTGTTAAATAAGAATTGTCCTGCACTAAATTCAGGGAACACTGAGAAAGTTTCGCTGCATGTTATCACTGATCAACCAAAACAGGTTTACTTACTTTGGATTTATTTATTTGCTAAATGACCTGGACATTAGATTCCATTTGCAGTCACAGGCTTGTTATGTGAATAAACATGTGAAACGAGAGAGGTGAAATAACACAAATACGGATGAAACACACAGGAGATGAGCAAGGGCCATATATATTATATAGGGGCAGTTTATAAGTATAGTGATCTGTGAAGCAGCACAGAACACAGGAACACTGGATATGCACAAAAAGCAGCTGTACAAGTAGGTACACAAGATCTCTTTACAAGTATGTATATTCATGCTTCAATTTGTATTTTTACGTTTAGTGTAATTTAACAGCGACATGTGAAGGTATCCAAATATTTCCTATCTGTACATTAAATTTCTGTCTATGGAGACAACAGACTGAAATTTACATCTTGAATGCAGACCCTCAGGGTATTCGTTCCTTCAGATCATGCTAAGAGGAGCATGTGACAGCTGTTGTAAAATCCTCATTTTTTTTGTCAGAAACAAGTGCAGAATTAAGTACCACATTCCAACCTAGACACAGTGATTTATGCGTAGACATCACCCCAGCTCCATTAATAAAATGCTCAGATACCTGGTCTGTTCCCAGAGGGTGGTAAATTCTACAACCAGGGTATTAACATATATTTCCTGATAATGCCATATTGCCCCTGTACGAAATGCACTGACTGTCAGACTGTCTCGCACTCTTGTTTTCAGGATGCTGAGGTGTACATACAGAAATTTGCAAGATTGGGTTCCTTTCTATCTTAAGCAGCTTTCTGGTCCACTATTTCAGAGAAGTCCCTCACAAAGTGCTTACAATCTCATTCCTCTAGTTGCTCTGGCACCCCTACCAGATGACGAGTCTTTCTTCTCTCTCTGTCTTCACTTTCAATCCATCTTTCTTCCACCTATTCCAACCTGGCATTGGCTACGTCCACCCTGGCCTTCAGCTTCACATTACCATCACTTACTGCTGGCTTACCCCAGCATATTCATTCACTGCTTCCTCCACTTCCTCTCATTTTTTGTTGACTAGTTATATGGTTGCTGGGCATCATATTAATTTCTTTAATGTCTTTCCATATCATTTTAATGACATCCGCAGGTTCCTCTAACCCAGCCACTGCCTCATGGTCTTCTCCTGTGACTGTGAATGGAGCTGATTTCTTGACTGCCACCTTGCTTTTGGACATCTTTTGACATGTAAGATAATTGGGGTATCTTTCTCTTGCTATACCAGACCAGATGGCGTAGTGGTTAAGGTCTTCGCCTCCCATGCACAAGGTTTGATCCTGACCTCTGACCAATGCCTGTTTGGAGTTTGCATGTTCTCTCTGTGTCTTTGTGGGTTTTCTCCCATGTCTAAAAAGCATGCTGAGTGTTCCATCTCAAACTCACCAATGAATGGAGCTGTGGACAGCAGCACAGACTCTACATGGTGCCCTATAGGGGGAAGAGTTGTACAGACCAACCACTTTGGGCATCTACTGTGGTGTGCAGTATCCTCAAGATAGGAGAACATGGATCACAGACTGTGCAGTGGCAGGGCTAGCCACTCAGTGTAAAATATGGCTCTAGGTGATTCGGTCATGTTGACTAATGTCGCCATAAATGGGCACTGGTAGTTACCACTGTTAAGTGGGTTGAGGGCCCTGCCTACTCTCACCCACGCCAGGGACCCTTGCTAACAGTGGGAGGGGTATATGTGCCCCTATTGGCAAGTGTGTGCCCACCATAAAGCCCAGCAGCCCTGGGCCAATAAGCTACTGGCTGGCCGGAGTCTAGTTGCTCAGCCTGGGTTACCTGGGATAGCTCTGTTGATTAAAAGCTGGACATAAAACCAACCATCCTGCCAAACATGAACTGAGAATTGCTATGCTGAATGTAGGTTCACTGACAGGATGCAGCTTGGAAGTGGATGACATGATGATATGGAGGAGGTTGGACATCCTATGTATCCAAGAGATGAGATGGAAGGGCAGTGCAGCAAAGCCACTTGTGTTGGGATCCAGACTCTACTACTTAGGTAGGGGAAAAGCTAGACATGGTGTAGGAATTGTGGTGAGAGAGAGGCTTCAGAAGGCAGTGAGGGATATCATCAGAATTAATGACAAACTCATGGCAATTCAACTCCAGTGTAATGATAGGGCAGTATTCATAATCTCAACATATGCTCCACAGCAGGGATGTGATAGTGAGGATAAGAATGCATTCAAACAGCAGTTGCAGGACATACTAGATAAAGCAGGACAACATGAATTGGTGTTGATAATGGTTGACTTGAATGCACATATCTGGACAGACAGAACAGGATATGAGGACTGCCTGGGTCCACATGGGTGGGGTAACAGAAATAAAGAAGGAGAAGCCATTCTAGACTTCTCTCTGGCAAATGGCTTGATAGTAGCCAACACATGGTTCAGAAAGAGAGACAGTCACAAGATCACAGACAAGAGTAGCCAACATGCAACTCAAGTAGACTTCCTCCTACTAACGAAAAAGGACAGGGGTATAATTCACAATTGCAAATACATCCCCAGTGAAACAGTCAGCCCACAGCATACACCATTAGTTGCAAGCAGTGGTCAGAGAAGGCTCTAAGGTCAACAGAGACCAGGCTAAGGACCTGGAAGTTGACTAGAGAGAAAGTACAGAAGTTCAAGGAATTACTCAGGGCTCTAGCACCCCAAGAAGAGGAGGAAGTAGGTGGAGCTGAAGAGGAGTGGCAGCGCCTAAAACAGCATGTATTAGGACTACAGAAAAGATATGTGGCTGAGCCAGGTATGGAAATAAGGTGCATAAGGAAAGCTGGTTGTGGAATGCAGAAGTCCAGGAAGTCATCAAAAGAAAGGAGGAGTGCAGGAAGAAATGGGAGATAGAAAAGACTGACCAAGCTAGGAAGGACTACTTGTTGGCTAACAAAGAATCTAAGAAGAAAGTTGTGATAGCAAAGAATAGGGGCATCGGAGGCACTCTACCAACTTCTGGAAAGTGACTCAGTAAGGGGCACAAAGAAACTATATCAGGTTGCAAGGTAAAGACAGAAAGATAAAGAAGATAGTCAGACACCCTTCATAAAGGATGCCAGCAACAGTCTGCTTACCAGTCTACAGGACATCAAAGGCAAATGGAAGGAGTATTTCCAGCAGCGTCAGAATGAAGAAAACCCCACAGAAGCTGTACTGCCCCAGAAACAGCCTACAATTAGAGAAGAGGAGGAGCCCACCTAAGAAGAAGCAAGAACAGCACTAAGGAAGATGAAGTCAGGGAAAGCAGCAGGCTCAGATGAGGTGACAGCAGATATGAGAAAGATGCTGACTGAGATAGGGGATAAATGGCTCCTGCGGGTACTAATAGCAGTGCGGAGGGAAAGGCATATCCCAGATGACTGGAGAATAAGCATACTTGTACAAGAACAAAGGAAACATACACAACTGTGGGCAGTCCAGAGGGATCAAAGCCTACCACACTGCATGAAAGTTCTGCAGAGAGTGATTGATAAACGGATACGCAGAGTAGTAGAATGTAAGATGGGAGATAAACAGTTCTGATTCAGATCAGGATGCAGCACAATTGATTGGTTTGCATTGAGAGAGATACCTGTGAAGAAGCTAGAAAGGAGGACAGAGTCTAACTGAGCATTCCTAGACTTGGAGAAAGCGTATGACAAGGTCACAAGAAAGCTAATCTGGGCAGTACTGTGGTGGTTTGAAGTCCCGGAAACATTGGTAGAATTAGTGCAGGCTATGTGCAAGGACCCAGTGACTCAAATACGAACAGTGTTCGGCCTCACAGAGGGGTTCCCAGTGGGAGTGGGTGTACACCACGGTTCAGCTCTGAGCCCAGTGCTGTTCATACTGGTGATGGACTACATTAGCAAACAGGTTGGAGGGGACAGATTAACAAAGGCAGAACAGTTGCAGAAGCTAGAGGTGATGGAAATGAAGTGCCTGAGAATGGTGGTAGGATGCACACTGTGGGACACATGAAATGAGGACATAAGAGCAGAAGTCAAAAGAGCTCCAATTGCAGAAAAGATCAAACAGAACAGATTACGGTGGTTTGGGCACATGTGTAGAAAAGCAGAAGACAATCTGGTGAGGAAGATTTGGGACAGACAGGAAGAAGGTAAGAGGAAGCAAGGGCATCCAGCAAAGAGGTAGATGGATTGTGTAAAAGAAGATCTGTGACATTCAGGCATGAATGTTGAAGAAGGCAGGAGTGTGGCACTGAATCAAGAGAACTGGCAACAGTTAACATGATACCCTGACCCAATGTAGAAAAAAATGGGAAAAAGGGGGCTGATGATGATGATGATTTTTCTTGCTATACCAGTTTTTTTACTCACCTTGGTGGCCTATCTTACCCTTTTTTTCTTCCCTTTGGGGGGAGGGATGTGAATACTCTCCTCACTCCAGCAACACCATTCCAAAAGTCCTCAAACTTAATCTTTTAATCATGAAAGTAAAAGGTATATCACATAAATCAGGCACTCTCATGGTTCATTTATAGATTTTTTTTTTTTTTTGTTTTTTGTTAGTATTTACTATCAAGCTCAGTTGACTATGTTAATCACCCAGGTTTCTGCTAACACGGATCTTGGAAATTTGCATAAGTTTTTACAAGTGGACAGCTGCATGGCTGAAGCTCTGACATATCTGTTAATCTTGTGCATGCAGTGTGCAAAGTTTTTTTTTTCCAAGTAGCATAACCATGGTGGGCTTAGTGGGGTTTTAAAACTTCTGAAGATGTAACCTATAACCTGTACAATTCAATTGGAAAACAATCAAATCTGTTAGGGGAAAAAATATAAAAAATAAAAAAACATACAATAAGCTGGTTGCATAAGTATACACACCCTTAAACTAATACTATGTTGAAGCATTCACTTGATAAAGCCCTGCGTTGTAGCAGGGCGAAAGCGCTTGTGTTGAACTTTTATTTTAATAAATTACTGTATTAGTGGGCCATTTCTTGGTGTGCCCGATATTGCATTTGTTTTCACATCTGCGGTCATTCCTGTTGTTTGTTCTGAGTGTATATATATATATATATATATATATATATATATATATATATAAAGAGAGAGAGAGAGATAAGTTATACCCGGGCATTTTGTGTGTGTGTGTGTGTGTGTGTGTGTGTGTGTGTGTGTGTGTGTGTGTGTGTGTGTGTGTGTGTGTGTGTGTCTGTGTGTGCATGTGTGTATGTGTGTGCGTGTGTGTCTGTGTGTGCGTGTGTGTCTGTGTGTGAGTGTTTGTCTGTGTGTGCGTGTGAAGCAGATTATGACTTATACTTATTTATTCTTTGCAGGTCATGTAGGGTTCATTAGCTATTACCTCTCATTACCCCTTCTAGCTTTTAATCCAAGCACTTCTTGTTTTTTTGAGTTAGTTCTGTACTTCTTCCTGGTAGGTACAGCTGCCTCTATGCAGCTAATAACATGCTTGTACATGTTTTTGTGAACAGTTCTGCATAAGGAGCAGTGTTCTGACGGTGTATGTGTCTTGAAATTTTGCCAGGTTATCACTTAACAGCAGGAGGTTAGCCTTAGAATAGTTCCTAAATATTCCAGGTTCAGCTGGGGTTCCAGGTTTCATTTTTTACTGAAAAGGAGACCATTTGTGGTCAGACCTTACCAGGGAAGACAATACAGTAGGGGGTGTGGCAGCACTCTCCCACATTAATGAGGACCAGATCCAGTATGGCTACACCCCAGGTTGGTGCACTCATTTAGGGACTTTCCGTTTACAAAATCCAGGAATCTCTGTGCCTATGTTTGGTGTCATATAGGATTCCAAGTTAAAACGGAATAATTAAAGTCGCCCATGAGTATGACATTGGGTTGGAGGCTTAGTGTTTCTAATAAGTTTCAATACATTATATGGACTTCCTGGGTCATGCAGAGGGACCTAAAGATGGCAAAGAAGTGATACTGGAGTTTGCATATGGTGATTTGATCGACCTTTAGTCCCTGTCTGTGTAGTAGCTAGTCTAAATGTGTGAAACACTGTTGGTGTGCTCTCCACAGCTTTAAACCATGTTTTAGTAACCGCACAGAGGTCAGCATTCTCTAGGGTGAGGAGAACTTCTAGAGAGTGGAGCTTTTTATTTAGACTCCTAACATTGAACAGTAATGCCAGGTGGCCCAAGGAGTAGCTTTCTGTCCATGAAGTACTCCATTACCAGTTAGTGGGAGTATCAACATAATCACACCAGTCCAGAATGGGAAACGTATGCACAAGTATCAAGATACTGCAGAAATTCTTGTACCTCATCATCTGTGCAGCAGGCTGTTCATGGAACCCATGCAAATCCACCAATGAAAATGCATGTCCATCTTTTATAGTCAAATCATGGTATTTTCACCCTGTGGGAACATCCTCATCATGCAGAGGAATGACTCATGCCA
This sequence comes from Protopterus annectens, assembly GCF_019279795.1. Taxonomy (NCBI): domain Eukaryota; kingdom Metazoa; phylum Chordata; order Ceratodontiformes; family Protopteridae; genus Protopterus; species Protopterus annectens. The sequence continues at coordinate 1,295,089,191 of NC_056728.1, read as the reverse complement.
GTCAGGTTTATTGAGGACTGCTGATACAATATGATTGATCACCAAGCTTATTCTTCTTTCTGAACCTGCAGATCCCATCGCTTTCAAAGATAAGTGCACAGACAATTATTATTTTACCTCTTTTCCTTAAGGATATACTTAAATGGATAAAATGAAGGAATGTTAAGGGTATGTATTACAGAGTAAACACAGTACAGTACAAAGGCACTGCTGATGGCTAAGTAAGTATCTTGGAGCAACCCATACCTGTGCTAACTCTGTCAGGGAACTACAAAGAGGAACATATCAACTTCAAGTATCACATTATCGTTAGGGTTACTAAAAAAGTATATAGTAATGCTATATAATGTGTGGAGTGTGGCACACAGATGCAAGTTACTAACACAGGTTAAAAGGGATTCATTCCAAAATACAGTATTCTTTAATTTCCATATCAAATAAAAATGTAAAGAGCACTTAGACTATCCTATCCGCATGCACTGTCACATGTAATGCAGCAAACACTGTTACCCACCTTATGCAGCCTAAAGATTTCCTTTTTCCTGAACATATACTGTGACATTTTGGAAGCAAATGGCAACTTTAATAGTGGACATCTGTACCAGTAACAGCTTTCTGTCACCATGTACTACATACAGCAGAAGCCACTACTGCCCATAAGAGCAGCTGTCCGATGTTGAAGAGTGAGGTCATACTGAATTACCACTTAACTGTTGCTGTAAATCCAATATGACTACACAGCCTGAAAATATGTCAACTCCACTAAAATGTGCTCTGCTGTACTCTGTGTATGTCTGACAAGAAAAGAAACTGATGTTTTTTCCAGGTGCTGTAAAGGATTGGTTTTGTTAACATGCTTTATAGTATCAGCTTTTAATCTTCATCGACTTGCAAAATGATACAGAATCCTACAATCAATTTTAAATACTTTCTGGGATGCTTTTAAAGGTGCACATGAAAGACTGAAGTAATGCCTTTTAACAACTTGATTCATGAATTATTCAATAATTTGGATTTGCAGAATTATATGACACTCACCATTAAACTACTCCAGTAATTACTGGCTATGCAACCCTGCCAGTTCTTATGATCACCTCAGCAAATGTGAAGGGCAGTAACCTCCTGGCAGCAACGTTTACTAGTGTATGTGGTAGCTACTATTGCCTGTCTGATTCAGTGCTCATGGTATGGCCAGTGACATCACTCAGCGCTGCCATATTAACATTAAATAGTTCACTGAATTAAGCTGGTCAGAAAGCTTTGCATGTAGTCTTGATTTTTTCGAACATTCTATACCCTTTGCTTAATACTGGATTAAATATGATGTAGTTCTCCTAACAAATGTCCTTACTTTATACGTTTCACTTGCTATCTCTCATTATCCTACATAGTAATGAAGCTTTGAAAATTTAGCCACATGCTTAACTCTGGAAGTTGTAAATTAACACAAACAGTTCTGAGTCAACCAGTCACTAGTTTTCAGAAAACTAAAATTCCAAGGTACAAACTGGCAGACTTCCCTTATGCCAGTTTCTTCCATGACAATAAAATGGTTAGAGTGCAAGTATAATTTAGGAAAGTAATTTCTATAGTTATAATCTCTAGCACAAATGAGTTTAATGAATTTCCACTAAGCTACCACTGATAACGAGTCTTCCGTGGTTCTATAAATTAACACAATGGAAGACTCATTAACATAAATCTGACAGATTAATTGAAGTGTGGTGGTAGTGGTGGTGGGGACTCTGGCTACAAAGCATAATTTTGTAGCACGCAGCTCAGCATTCCAGTCCTAGCACCTCAATGGCATCTCCTGGAAGTATTCTACATTATCACATACCTCTGGGAATGTCCTCAGGGACTGGCCTCATCTCACCCGGCTGCAGGTTATCCCAGCATACTGTGTGTGATGTTGATGTCTGAGGATAATTTTGAAACGGTTTTCCAGAGTTCGCCTGTAAAAGATTTGTGAGCTGCCCTTAATCCTTATTTGTTTTATTTACTCTGTGCAAGTTTTGCATGACTGAATCTGCAATCTATAGCTCGTAAAAATACACAAGAATTTGTAAACTCTTTTACACTTAATGTATAAAAAAGTAGTGAAAGTTTGTAACTGCACTGCCTTCCGCTGGGCACACAACAATTACATAGAAGATATGAAATGTTTAACAGAAACTAACTGTTCTACACTGTGGTTAATGGTCTGCAACTATTCCTAGGTCATGAATCTAAAGGCTGTAAAAATGCTATTAGAAAATTCTGTAAGAAGATAGACAGCCAACATCAGGAAACACTGATTAGCAAATAAATGTGTAGGTCTGTTTAATGACATCAGTGGTTTCAGTACAACAGCTGAATGAACAGTCCACTGGGGGAAGAGCTACCTTCTAGCTTGGGGTATACAGTTTTCAGCACTTAAGTATCTAGCTATGATGTATTTTGAAAATTCAACCAGTATGACTACAGATTTAACAATTCTTTAACTAAAATAATAGCTAGGAGAAGATTTAGCTGTAGGTAGATGCATTATCTGTTTGTTCAAAATGATTATTTCACATTCTGTCTGGGTAAGTTTCTATTTCTCTGCATAACTAACTGATAAGAACTGAATTCAGTGGGACAGTCAAGTAAAATATTTTTATTTACTCACTGTTACAAAGCTGCCGGCTAATCATCTAGTTATTAAATGAGATGCATATTGTTACTCAGTGACAAGTTGTTGGTGTCCAACTCTAATTAGCCAGACTGCTCTGTTACACATTGCCATTTGTGTCTACAATGATTTGGTTTATTAACAACAGTGAAACTGTATCGACGAGTTCCCTAGTCAGGTAATCTGGGGTGGTGGAACTACCTAGGGACAAAAGAAAAGGCTGTAGTGTCAAGAAAATTAACTACCCTTCCCTGGATATTAATATATGGCTATGTGTGTGTGCTAAGTGAGTGTAAGAGTTTATCCAAACGTACTGCTACCATGGGTAAGTGAGCACTGAAATGCACCAAATCCATGAAAGTATGTTGAGAAAGGGATCCAAAGAAGTTTGACAAAATATTCTGATTTGCGGTGTATTCAGTGTGAAGCCTCTTTTTGAGACCTGATGGTGTAAATCCAGTACTCAGCAATGGTGCCGACATTATTCTCAAGGCCAAGCTACATTTAGTGAGTTGTTTAAAAAAAAAATAAGCATGCAACTATAAATGACTGTTCTTTAATCTATTTAGTACTAGTGGTGTGACACAAGAATTCATATCTCTGGGTGGCCATCAGATTTCAGACTTAAATGATACATGTGAATTGGACTAGATCCAAAGACCATAGCTCCTGCTCACTGTACTTCACATTCAGCACATTGTAGAGGTACGCCAAGCAAACAGGGACCACAGGTACATAAACTGTTGATGTAGCGTATCAACAGTTCACCCTGGTACAACATGTTAATATCTTAGGGAATGGACTAATGGGCCATTCTACATCAGGTAATTATCAGACCTTCTGCTATGGACAAGAATCTTGCAGACAATGCAACAACCATCACAGTTAATAAAAGGGTGCCAAAATCAGTGTTCAGTTACAACCCCCAAAAAATGACAGAATAACTCTGTGGCAGGCCATTCAACATTAGCAATACAAATTTATCTTCCAATATCAGGTGCCAAAGAGGATGAAGTTATCCATTTTTATGAGATTCTGCAGCACCTTCTTGAAGTTGCACCAAAAAAGGTACTGGAGTTGTCAAAAGGGTATTGGAATGGTAAAGACGGTAGTCAAAGAACAAATGGCATAACGGGCAAATTTAGTCTTGGAATATGAAATTAAACAATTCGACCAATAGAATTCTCCCATAATAACTTGCTGGTCATAGCGGACACTCTCTTACAAAAGCCTAACAAATGTCTTTACATAATGATATTACCAGATGGTTACTACTGAAACCAGATTGACTATATTCTTTGTAGTCAGAGATAGAACAGCTTCACATAGTCACCAAAACATGATCTGCAGCAGACTGTGGATTAGTCCATCTGACTGTTTATTACAAAATTTGGAATTAAATTTAAAGAAAATAAGAAACTTCTCCAAGGCCAACTAGATTCAAGCTTAATACTCCAAAATGAATATGTAGTAAAAATGAAGAACAGAATTAAGGCATCAGACTGAGAGGGTAGAGCTCCTGAAGACCAACAGGCAGAAGTTTAAAATACTGTCCAGAACAAAGATGACAAAACGATTGTCTGTGGATGTTTCAAAAATGGCTAAGGAAAGAAAGAACAGAAAAAAAGGAAGAAAACCAGTGCCCGCCAAGAAACAATGGCAAAGACTGCTGCGATCAGAAAAAATCAGAGGGGCCTGCCGAGTTCCAGGAACTGAGAGCTGTAGGTGATCCAACCAGAAAAAAATATTATACAAAAGCTAAAATAAAAGTAGACCATTAAATGCCTTAACTCAATCACCATGTTTTTTGTCCTACAATCTCAGACTTCTTCAGATTCAAGAATGCAAATAAGCTAGTTAATTAAATAGATACAGTTCCATTCAAAAATCACATTGAGCCACCAATCGTATTACAAAGTCAATTAAAAAAAAAATTTAAACAAGTAACAATATTAAAACCTCAGTTCCATATAAGGAGTTCCTCTGCAGACATGTACAAATAGCATATTAAACTTCATATTAAAATAGAAAATAAGGAAGGAAGGAGGAAAGAAACAAATGGCAAAGGACAAAGGGGAAATCTGTTAAACCCTGCACTCGGTTTGACACAACAGCCACAAGAGATAAGGTACATTTAAATCAGAGGTACAAAGAATGGGAAAGACAAAAAAATCTCTACAACAAGACTTGGAAAAAGTATGGGAAACATTTAGATAAAGATGAAGATGGTTAAAGACAAAGATGGCAGAGACCTAGCAGGAGTAGAAGATATTGAGATACTGCAAGTTGTATATCAGCTAAATATCATAACTAATAATTATCATAACTAATAATTCTCAGTCTTACGGAGCAACATCACTTTATGCATTTTCCTTTTATTCTTATCTGCTTATGTTTCCCCTCTCCAAGATAAACCCTCGCTTTCACACTTCCTATTACTTGTATTGATTTTGTCACTGCTTCTTACGCTGATATCATTTGTCTATATATATATATATATATATATATATATATATATATATATATATATATATATATATATGTGTTCCTATGAGTTCTCAGTTCAGAACATGATGGAGCACTACACATCCAAACACAAATCATCGACTGTTCATAACATATCGACATTCCGCGCTTATATATATATATATATATATATATAATATATATATATATATATATATATATATATATATATATATATATATATATATTTACATCTTCTGCAGTTTTTATTAGCATCTCTAACACACACTTGTGACGTGATGCAATGTGATTCATGTGTAGTTTTCACTATGCCACTCAATGGAGTTTACCTTTCGGTACAGGTATCTTACATAAAGTTATCTGCCTCCTAATTGAGCTTTTCTTCCTGGGTCTTCCTAGAAGAGGGTCTTTTTTACCTAGTCGGACCTCCTGATCAACAAATGCAAACAAATAACTATACATATATATATATATATATATATATATATATATATATACAGTCCAAGAACTGAGAAAAGTTCAAGCTCTTTTTACAAATGGTAGAGGCATCAAAGATCAAACTGCCAAAATAATTCTTCAGACAATTCATGATAAAGAAAGCAAAGAAGTTTCCAGGAAAAATATTGAGTTCTCATCAAACTACTCAAAGCCTTTGACCATATGGATTCTAAACTGTGGCAATCTCAGAGAAATGGTGCCACTGGTTCATCATGTCCCCTGTGCAAGAAGTAACAGAGCCAGAGTAGAAAAGCACAAAAGCAGGATTGCTGTTCAACGTAAAAGTGTTTAGCCTTGGCAATTATTTGCAGACAGAAGGGAAAGAAATGAAAATGGACAGATTTTATTTTTCTGAGCTCAAAGATCTCTGTAGCTGGTGACTGCATAGCCGGCTTTAAGCACCAGAGAACCCTACAGTTGCTGGTAGTCCCCTGTTCCAGTGGGGCCCCCAACCACAGTAAGTTCTCTTATCCTGATATATTGTAACATGTCTGTCAAACCAACAAAAGCTGGCACAACAATCTTGTATACTTATTAAACAAGACTGGTGGTAACTCTTATTTACATCTCCTTTAACATTCAAAGATATCTCTGGTTATAGTAATAGTATTTCATCAAGTAACAAGCATCACAAATGTATTAAATATTTTGCCACTAGCACAGTGCCCCTGTCTCAGCTAATGCCTGCTAGTGGACGTTCTTTCCACTCAAGCAAAGCCACCTTTAGGTACCTGCAATACCTGTGGCTGCAGGGTGGCCCTTTGAATCATCCTTGACTCTGTAGGGAACCCACAAGCACTGCTCCTGGTTGGGGAGAATGACAAAAAAAATGTATTCATTTTCTGAGTACGCTCTTTAACATGATCAGGGCTGAGATATTATCCTGTTAGGATAAAACTCATAATGAACATGAGCAAGGTAAGCATTGGAGAGATCAGCAGCCCAGAGCGACTGATCTCAGTGCATACCTTGGATTTTAAGAGCTAATGCTCCCCATTTTCAGGAATGGTTTTCACTGTCAGGGAGTTTTATAAACATCAGCAGAATAGTAGATACTACAACTCTCAACTTCTTTGCTCAAGAATTCTGTGTAGTGCCCCAAATAATAGCAGAATAAAGGCACAAAACCAGGAACACATTTTAAATATTACTTTAATTCACTTAAAAATTTAACAGAATAACACCTTTTGCTTCAATAAGCATTTTTGGCCAATAAAAAGTATAAAATGACGATTTATCGACTGTAATCCTGATTTTAAAAAGCTTGATTTGCTGGCAAATGAAAAGGGCAGAATAAAATTATGAGACAAAATCAGGAAAGATATGTGAAATCAAAGACAGTGACAAGTAAGCATTATTCCTCAATGAGGTACATAAAAGTGACTTTCCACTGCTGCTGTTTGATGACAGCTAAAAAGCAGTCACTGATCTGGTATGGCAATATCAGTGTTGCACAAAGTATTGCTATTTGCTTAAATAAGTACAAAACTAGCATTGTTATGGCTTATGTGTTTGTGTGTAAAAAGTATCACATATTTTTATCTGTACACACACCCAATAATGCTGGGGCACATGCATTAGTCTTCTGAGTATCAGTAAAAAAATGCAACTAACAAGTCATTATATTTCAAAAAAAAAAGGAAAAAAATATATCACAGAACATTCAGATAGTTAGATCGTCTAGTAGTCTGATGTCCCCCACTCCCCAGACTGTATTAATGGATACAGGGACCCCCTAAATCATCCTCGACTGTGTGAGAGGTGAGGGAAATGAGGAGAAAAAATTATCTGATTACCATCGTTAGCCTGAACAGGGTTGTGATATGACCCTGTTAGTATAAAGCTGATAATGGCATCTGCTCTCAACCACACCCGTTCTAAAACCAGCCCTGCTCAGATGTGTGTAACAAAGTTGCTTTAGGTTATGTGGGGGGGGGCGGGGCATTGGATTGTGTGGCTAGTCCTGCTTTAATTTTCATCATAGTCAAACCACAGAGGTGTGCATAGGCAGTCATTATAGCTTGTTTTTGGGTTGGGGTCAGTGTGGGAACTGTTTCTTTTACTTTTCTCACAGACTTCAGAGATGTACAGAGAAGGTTATTATAGTTTTTGTTGGAACAGTGATCTGTCTAGGAGGAACAAAGTAGAATACATTACTGTACTCATTTTTTCACAATCATACATCAGGTGTGTATACAGGTGGCTGCCTTTGGGGTTAGCGTTAAGGAGTGAGGAGGAGGTATTGTATGTGTATGTATGTATATGTATTTTATAAATATATATATATATATATATATACATATATATATATATATATATATATATATATATATATGTGACGGTAGTCACTTGAAATATATGATTGTGGCCATTTGAACCTCTGCTTTCTTCACAAGCTAACACTAGAGGGATGCATAGGTGGTCATTGTCTTATTTTTTTTTTGGGGGGGGGGGCAGGTAGTATTCCCAGACAGGACCTGTGTATCTTAACAATTCTCATTAGTTTACTGGGAGCTACTATCTTGTCAGCTTTAAACATTAAGCCTTGGAAGCAACAGTAAGACTGAAATTCTTTTCTTACTCATGATTTTTGCTTGGACCACTGCTGAATTAAAAGGTTGGGAAATGCTCTAAAATGTACCCCAGAGCATCTATAACCCCCTATGGCTTCTAGGGGCAATGGCTTAAGTGAGTTATTTCCTAAATGATTATTACTGTGCTGCCTTGATCAGGAAAGGTGCACTGACAGGATGCACAAAAAACAAAAGATGAACAACGACAATGACTGTCTTTCCTTAATCATAACTTCTGTTCAGTCCATCACTGGGTAAGATGGTTGTGTGGAAAGGAACACTTTAAAATGCTCTTCAGGGCATATAGAAAAAGCTGTAAAGTAAGGCAAACTGTGATAAGGAAGAAAAACGTAACATGCATGGTATGGGGAGCCCAAAATGGGGTGGGGGGCACTGGACAATGTGTGTATGAATGTGGGTGGGGTGAAACAGTAGGCAGTGCCTAGGGTGTCATTTCGCCCAAGTCCAGCCCTATACATAGAGTTGTAATTATCACTGTTGAAACTAAATGCCAGTAACTATGAATGTCCCTTTGTGAGATGGGCCAACATAGTGTGGTACATAGGCCTGTTATAAGATCATTGTAGCTACAAGTCATTCTGTACGTACTACTCCTAAAATTTTGCAGCATGAACTAAAAGGTTGCTTAGGAGAGGTGGCAGTGCAGGGTGATACTTAGTTTGTAAGTGTCTAAGGGGCGCCCAACTTGACATTTGTTGGGAGTTCCCAAAATGCTAACACTGGCCCTGGGTGGCTGCAACCAGAAAATTGAAAGACACTTGCTTTTTTTAAAAGGAAAGTTATGACAAATCTATAGAACATTTTAAAGGATCATGATATTAAATTGCTAACAAAGTGCCATACAGTCAAAGTTATAGTTTTCCCAGTCATGACATATGTCTATGAGAGCAAGTTTAAAAGGAAAGCCTGTGCACCAGAAAACTGATGCTTTTGAAGTGTGGTATTTGAAAAAAAAAAAATTAGAATTCAATGACCTGCAAAAAGATAAGTCAAAAAGGAAATAAACACTATTCATTGGAAGGTCCAACAGTAAAAATAAAAGTCAAACATTTTGGCCACATAATAGGAAGACAGAATTCACTACAGAAGACACCGATGCTGGGCAAAACTGAAAACAAAAGAAGGAAGGAGCACCAGTGGATAAAATTGATAGAGCATTACACAAGTAATGAATGGGAATTTACAAGAACATTAAAGAAGCAGCTGTAGACAGACAGGCCTGGTATGCCAAAGTATTTGAGTTCCCACAAGCAGTCAGACAAACAACAATAACAGCACCCCGTGTAACAAAATGATTTTGCGTGGGACCAATGGAACAGCAGGAAGGGAAGGGGAGTCCCTCTTGAAAATAAACTATGCAGGCATTTGTAGGGGTTGCTCCCCCTGGACAGAATGATTTTCTTAAGCACCAGAAGGCAGTAAGCATTATTCTGGATAACAGTCTTTTACTCCAGGGAATGGGAGATGGAACAGGATGCCCCTGGATAGTAATCATCTGAAGGATGGCAGGGGTGAAACTATTTAATGTGCAGATGTGGCACATTGTGTGACAAGAGGGACACCCTAGAAAATGCAAACTGCTGTAGTCTAAGAATGTACTACTTGTATAACATCATACAGGAATTGCCTTGTTAAACATTCTGACTGGTGGAGACAGATATGACATGATGTGCAACACTGTTGAAAATAAGATCACCCTGGGAGCATGAGATGAGGAAACTTGTGATGTACAAGGAACACAAAGCATAACCTAATGATTTTTTTTTTAATTTCATGAACTCACAAGTAACTGCACAATATAACAATTTTGAATTTTGGCTGAGTTTTAATTCATTACTAAGACAAGTTAACTGCTAAACAAGCTGAGTATTAACAGTATGTATAAAGCTTGTCCAGTTACTGTGGCTGATGTATGCTAAGATAAAGGTTATCTATTATGGTTCGCTATTTATTTCGCCCATTACAATCTACCACTGCTGGTTGCACGTTGATGCACTGTATTTATCTCCCCACTACCCTTGCTGGTTGCACGTTGACGCACTGTATTTATTTCCCTACTACCATTGCTGGTTGCACGTTGACGCACTGTATTTATTTCCCCACTACCATTGCTGGTTGCATGTTGCACGTTGATGCACTGTATTTATCTCCCCACTACCCTTGCTGGTTGCACGTTGACGCACTGTATTTATTTCCCCACTACCATTGCTGGTTATACGTTGATGCACTGTATTTTTTTTCCCACTACCATTGCTGGTTGCATGTTGCCGCACTGTATTTATTTCTCCACTATCATTTCCGGTTGCACGTTGATGGACTGTATTTATTTCCCCACTACCCTTTCTGGTTGCACATTGATGGAATGTATTTAATTCCCCACTACCACTGCTCTGTTTAGTAATTTTCTTATAATTCGCACTAGTAGCAATAATACAACTGCTGCCCTTCTCAGCATATAAAAAAAAACAACAGAACTATTACTATAACTACTTTTAAGTATCTGCTCACCTCTAGCAATTGATATGCTGAAGTATAGCTACCATCATCTATAGCTGTGTTTTTTTTTTCTATCAGTATAATGCCTGGGTAATCTAAAGAACAGCTACAATTGCAATAGTCTGTAGAAAGCTACTAATGAAAATTACTTTATTTGGGGCTACAAATTTGACTCGAACCAGTTAGGTTCTACATTTTCTATTATTCTCACTATAAACCAACAATGACCACTGTATTAGGATCATTGTTTATCTTTATCAACTATCCTTGCAGTTAGTTAATGCCTGTGCTAAATGTACACTGTTCTGAGTGAACAAACAGAAGAATAACTCTTCTTCCTAATTTTAGTTTTCCTACTGATTTTCTTATAGCCTTAAATATTGAGGGGGGTTCATAAAGGTTAACACAAAGTGTAGATTACAAGCACACAGTGTAATCTTTGCCTGACTAGGAAAGCATAAAATATGTGGTAGGGATGTGCTTGAATACAGGTCATGTACACTTGGTGTAGGCGTTAAGGAATCTGGTTCTACGTTTTTATTTTATTTACACTTTGTTGACCAGGTTAGTCCCATCAGGCCAATGGCCACGGTTAATGACCAGATTCTGCTTGCACTGAGACGTGCTACTATAGCTGTCCTTCCTTCAAGCCTTAGAGCATCATAATAACTACCCTCCCCCACAACAGTAGTGCACATTGTTCTTTCCCTTGAGGTAAATGCCTACTTTGATGACTTGCCTATTCATTAATATTGAGTTTACGGCAGGGCTGTCCCAGTGGCCCATGCCCATTTTCAGTGGATGTCCACGAGAAAGCTCAACAAAAACACATCATTACACCGATATACACATTCACATTGCAGGAAATACAAACCACCTCAGTAAGCTTAACATATTAAATACTCCACGAGCATATGCATACAACAAAATGTATTACTTTAGTAGAAGTGCAACACTGCACTGGGCACCACCATCTCCTCTCCAAACAGAATGTGAGATTAGGTCCAACCAGCTTCTGGGACCTAGAGAGCGAGGATGGACACCAGGTGGGGCAGAGGACAAAACTCATATTTTAAAAAATATATGCACTTGTCTGCATAAATAAATATTTTCTCTAATTGTCTGTCTTTTATTTATGACCATCATGAGCTCATGGATTCCTATACAGTCTCCATGTTGGCCATTTTCTTTCTTGTTTGCTCTTGTGTGAAAAGTGGCAGAAACATGTTACGACTATTCTACCTGGTCAACTACTAGAGTGACAGGAGAGCACAGCACACTTACAAATTAGTTATCTACATAGCTACTAAATCTCTGAAGCAAAATCTCAGATACTGCACCCTACAGTTTTCTGACTCATTCGTAGACATTCTGCATTCATACCGCTACCTGCATGGAAACAAACAGATCAGTCCTGGAACTCCAATTTTTGTCCCATTTTATCAGTTAAATAGGTGACAAGAACTAAAAGAGGAATAAAAGCTCTTCTGTTATTTTTATCAATATTGTGAAACTTGGGTACTTACTAAATACCACTTCTGAAGCTATAATGTGTAGGTCCTACTAGGGTAATGAATAACACCATTTACCAACAGGAAATTAAATTCTACTTGCTATTGATTCATCAGGGCTTATATAATAAGTAAAATAAGGAAGGGGTACATTTATGCAGTTTTGATCACCGATAGGTTCATAGCCTAATATATACTTATGAACCTATAACCTAATGGCCCCAGGGCCTTTATAAGCCAAACTGTGCAATCCATCCCAATTGTTTTTCTAAGTATTATGGGCATTTATTAGGAGGGGTTATGTTAGAAAGTTTCTAGAGGTTACGTGGGGGTTATGTTTGGACATTTCTGTTTACCTCTGTCTATCACAGACATGGTGACCAAACCCAGGACACATTTACAATTTCCCATCCATTGGTCAAAAGTATGCTTAAATAGGGTTAGGCATGGACTCTGCTTCACACAGATGGGGAGTCTGTTCAGGAGCATGGGGATCCTCTAACAGCATATCTGTGTTACCAACATCTTATTTATGTCACAAGCAAAATTTTAATCCTTGGACCTAGTGGTTCTGATGATGTTCATTTTGTGGATGTGCAAAAGGTCCATCAGAGCTGGATCTGGGGATCCCTTGAATGGCAGGTGTAGATCACCTCACAGTAACCTGCAGGACAGGGAGTATAAACATAGGGCTTTAAGGCAAGCTGTATAGGATAAGTATGGGATAATTTGTTTATACCAGGGATTCTCCTGGTGAGGAATCTTTGTGGGCATTCCAACTGTTAAACATGCCTGATCACATATAGGCCAAAGGGGGCATTATACTCAATGATGGGTCTGTTAGAGTTGAATAAAGTGGTATTATGACTTCCTTGGACCTAGATGCCATACCCTTACGTATAAGTTGGACAATATAGAATGACCAACATGTGGCCAAGGTAGTAAGAAAATCAAAGGCCAGATTACAATCTACATATGTTTCCAGATCCCTGACTACCAGATCAGCTCTTAGGAGTGTCTTATCAATGGAGTAATTAGACTAGGTGTCAGTGTTCCCAAAAGGCACTATAATGCATTTCTTGGCATTGAGTTTTGGTTTGTGACTTTGGCACCAGTCATTTGCCTCTGTTAGACCCTCTTGTGAAATATTTATGTAATGAGGAAATCTACGACAGTCCCAATTTGCAGTCATTTGAGAACTTGGTAAGCCAATGAATGCTACCAATCCATCTGTAATTTAGTAGCAACTGCTCCAGCAGCAAACTGATTCCTGACTCTAAACAGTCACTGAGTCAATCAAGTCGTGCTGCTCAATCGGACAATCCACTAGAAATGTATACAACTCACAAATAATGCACTGGCACATACTTACATCTCATGATGTAACAGCAAATGAGCAGACATAGCTCACATATGTAGAAGTAAACAATCCAAGTATGAATCTTTGGGTCTATATCAGAAGCTCGAACTTTCAAAAGTTCGAGTCTCATATGGTTGACACCATATGAGCAAGCTTTTGAAAGCTCGAATGTTTCAACGGAGATCGCTGTAGGGAATATTTCCCTTTACTTCACTGTAGTGCGATCTCAGAGTTGGTATATTTAAGTAGCAGGGGGTGTGGGAGTGCAGGGGGGGGGGCTTGCCCCCCCTGCTCAGAGCATTCAGGTAGTTTTTTTCTTTTTGTTTATTTTTATTATATGTTCAATGTTTTGAAACTTCCCTCATACTGTGTCGATCATTTGAGCATCAAAGTTTTAAAACTTCAAGCATATAATATAGACCTGAATCTTTAGCACATGTGCACACCTCACATGTGACACACTTGCACATGTGCACTCCTCACAAGTGATGCACTAGCAAGTGTATATTGCATAATGTACTAACATATCCATAGACCTAACTTACAAATGCACAAGTAAACAACTCAAGGAAGACATAACAGAACAGGTACACACCTCAACTACCTTTTGTTCATATCTTTCAGTTTTTAAAACACCAAGGCAGTTGCACCCATAAGTGCGAATCTATTGACAAGGCAAACATCTCCATATATACCCTCATTACGCAGATAAAAATGAGTTTTATCAGCCATACGCTCATCAGAGTTGTGTCTTATATAAGTAGGTACATGGCATGCAAATGGTTAACTTCTCCCTTATGTGGTCATAACCTGCTCTGAGAGTCTGGGATACAGTTCTAAGAAATGTTTTGTTGTTCACTTTACTGGTCTGTTGATCCATAAAACAGTAGTGCAGAGCATGCCATTCTGACTTTATTAATCACACTAAAAAGAATATTTTCATATGAAACTTGCTACAATTATACTAGCCACTCCACATTGAATATTACCTCCCAAAGCTGAGCTGTTCAAAATCTTTCATCAAGACAAATTATTCATACAGAAGAGTGGTGTGAAATGTTAGCTTAAGGCAGTAGTAGTATACAGTTAGAAAATGTGATAAGCAAATACCCCTTCAGCCTCAAAATGTCATTATCAGAAATCTTGCATTATCCTTGCATAATCTTCTGCATGTCTAAAATCAAATCATCAACAAATTAATCTCAATCTTAGGTTATTGTGTCACACTCTTCTTTAGTAATTCTGCATCTGTTTCTTTAGCAAACTATCATATCCATCAGCAGACCACATAACGTCTTGAGTACATCATTTGGGAACAATGACAAATCTGTGTATGCTAACACATTAACTTCAGATAATTCTGATAGACTAATGCCCTTAATAATTTGATGTTTTACTCCTACAACTCCTGCATGCATATATAATAATTATAAAAAAATCTTACTAATGAATTCAGCAATGACCGAAAGACAAACATACACAGGGTCGGACTACTGTCCTAGGCACTTTGCACAGTTATATGATTAACGGAAGGAGTGCATGCTGGGAAAAATATAAGACTGCACTGCTCTTGTATTCTTCAGTTGTCGTAAATTGCACTTATAGACTACTACTTGAAGATTAATCAAAATCTAGATTATCTCACTTCATCTCTTCATTAATGTATTCTTTCTCACTTCAGTTTACTTCAGTTTTTTTTAAACTTTTTCATGGACGTTAATTTGGCCTAACACTGAGTTTGCTACTTATGTACATCACTTGAGTTACCAAAATAACAATTACCAAAAAATAAGCACAGTGTGTAATTCTTGTTTGAAAAATTGTCTGAATTCACACAGAGCTCATTGGTAAGAGCTGTGAAAAAAAAATCTATTCAAAATAAGCTGTGAACCTAGTGGGCTCTTCTAGATCCTGCTCCATGATGGCATTATGTAGCCTTCAGCACCTAAATCCCTTCAATCATATTGATTCCCACATTCACTGCCCCTCAGACCCAGCCTTTACCTGGTGGAACAAAGTGTTTCTTTAAAGGTAGATGCATGTAGTGGGGACAGGAAGCTTGTGTACCTCAAGTACCACGTCTCAAAGGGATGCTGTCTTCAGCATAGATACCCATATTCCCCTGCACATGCTCAAGTTTGAATGAGTAATCCACATTCACCTGCACACATTCAAATGCATCAACAGTAGGGACAGTGCAACAGGCAATGTTGTAAAAGTACAGTTTTGTACCTACCATAAATGTAGATGTTCGAAGATCCACATTGCTGCAGTCCTTACATATGGGTAGTCCGCTGTCCTCGGTCGGCCCGAATACCAAAGTATTAGGCTGACGTCGGTCATGGGCGCTCAGATCTGACATCAGAGCGTCAGAGTATAAAAGCGCATGACCGACGTCATATCCTCAGTCTTTTCTTGCCCCAGATGTCAGAAGGCCCTAAAAAGAAAGGCTACAGCCAAAAATAGAGTACTTCCCAAAAGGCATGTACAAATAACAGCTACCACCCAAACCATACAACCATTCCAAACTACAGAGGGAAGGAGGGAGAGTAATTGACTGCAGCAATGTGGTTCTTCGAACATCTACATTTATGGTAGGTACAAAACTGTACTATGTTCTTCATCTCACATTGCTTCAGTCCTTACATATGGGTAGAATCCCAAAGCAGAGGTAAAGGGAGGCTGGCAAAATCATACAGCATTAGGAGCTGCCAAAATGCCCTGTAAGATTGCAGTGGCAAATCCAGCCCTAGATTTGGAATAAAGAGGAAGGTGGTAATGTTTAGAAAAAGTATGCACTGAACTCCAAGTAGCTGCTTCCAAAATATCTTTAGTAGCTACTCCCCTTAAAAAAGCTGTAGAAGTGACAGCAGCCCTAGTGGAGTGAGGTCTGATTCCAGCCGGAATCTCCTTACCATGATGAGAATAACAAAAAGCAATACAAAAGCCAATCCACTTAGAAATAGTTTGTTTTGAAACAGGTTTCCCCTGAGAACCTAAAGCAAAAGAAACAAACAACTGCTGAGACTGTCTGAACCCTTTAGTCCTGCTCAAATAATAACGCAACTGCCTGTGAATATCCAAAGTGTGCAAAATTTTCTCCCCTTTATTTTGGGGATCTGTATAAAAAGTGGGCAAATGAATTGATTGGTTCAAGGCCACATTTGAAACCACTTTAGGCATAAAAGTAGGATTAGTACGCAGAGATACCCTATCCTTATGAAAAATTAGGAAGGGTTCAACTGCCATAAGAGCCTGTAATTCAGAAACCCTTCTAGCAGACGTAATGGCCAACAAAAAAGCAGTCTTCCAAGACAAAAACTTTAACTCAGCAGTAGCTGCAGGTTCAAAAGGAGGTAAAGTAAGTTTTCCAACACAAAATTGAGATCCCAGGCAGGAGTAGGAGCTCTACGTGGGGTCTTATGTTCTTTGCCCTCTAAGAAATTGCTTAAACAAAGAATGAGAGAATAATGGAGGGTCACAGTCATAGTGAGCAGAAATGGCTGCAGCATGAACTTTTATAGAGGAGAAAGACAAACCCTTGTCTAATAATTCTGTAAGATATTGAAGAGAAACACTTAAATCAGGCCTGGAAACATCAAAGTTCTTTGTTTTGCTCCAAATTAAAAATCTCCTCCATTTATCAGCATAAACTTTCCTTGTACTAGGCCTTCTGGCCTCTAAAATAACATTCAAAACTTGTTGTGGAAGCTGCGACCCTCCAGGTTCTAGAACCGAATATGCCAGGCTGTTAGATGCAGGGACTGAATCCTGACATTGATGAAATGATTGCCCTCCTGAGACAAAAGGTGTGGAATCGAAGGCAAAGGCCATGGAGGCTCCTTACTAAACTCCTCAGCAGAGGGTACCAGTGCTGTCGAGGCCAATCTGGAGCTATCAGAATCATGGAGGGCTTGTCTTGTCTGACCTTCAAGAGTACCTTGGAGAGGAGAGGCAGAGGCGGAAAGGCATAGACATGAAGATTGCTCCAACTGAATGATAGAGCATCCACTTTCCAAGCTGTGGGATGAAACATTTTTGTGCAAAACTTTGGCAACTGGAAATTTAGTGGAGAAGCGAACAGATCTATGTCTGGAGTTCCCCATATCACTGTCAATTTTCGAAATACATGAGGATCCAATTTCCACTCATGGGGATCCACTATCTGTCTGCTCAAAACATCTGCTAAGGAGTTCTGTGCTCCTGGTAGAAACCTTGCCTGAAGATTGAGGCGTAAACTGAGAGCAGTCTCCCACAAAATCATTGCTTGCCTGCAAAGAGGGTACGAATGGGTTCCCCTTGCTTGTTGATGTACCACATGACAGTTGTGTTGTCTGTTAGAATCAACACTTGCCCTGGGTGAAGTAAATCCTTGAAAGCCATCAATGCAAATTGGACTGCTAACATCTCCTTCATGTTGATATGTAAATGTTGAAGTCTGGCAGGCCACGTGTCTTGAACCCATTTTCCATTGAGGTGTGCTCCCCAAGCCTTGTCCGAGGCATCTGTCGTTAAAATCTGACTCGCCTCTGGTCGGGTCACAGAGAGTCCCTTGTTTAGGTGACATTCCTGAGCCCACCACAAAAATTCCTGTTGAATGCAAGGTATTATTTGAATGACAGTGTCCAGATCTTGGCAGTGTTGTGTCCATACATTTTGAGATACCATTGTAGCTTCCTCATATGCAGTTTGGCATTGGGAAGCACCAGAATACAAGATGCCATGAACCCCAAGGCTTGAAGGACTGTCCTTGCAGTCAGCCTGGACCGTGAGACAATTGATGGAAGTAAAGTGTAAGGTTCTTTTGCTTGTCCGGGGTCAAAAAGGCCATCTGGGAAGCTGTATTCAGTCTCACACCCAGAAAGCACATTTCCTGAGAGGGTACTAGACTGGACTTTGTTTCGCTCACAGAATACCCTAGGCACCTTAACACTGCCATCACATACTGTAGATGATGAAGAAGCTCGTGCCTTGTCTTGAGCAAGAATCAGGCAATCGTCCAAATAAGGATAAATTTGTATTCCTCTTAACCTTAAGAAGGCTATCACTGGAGCCAGAACCTTTGTGAACACCCTGGGCAGTAGATAAGCCAAAGGGCAATGCAGAGAACTGATAATGTAAAGTCCCAGCCCGAAAACGCAGGTATCTCCTGCAACTGGGCCTGATAGGAACATGAAGATAAGCCTCTTTGAGATCCAGAGTTACCATCCAGTGATCTTTGCCCAACAGAGGTAGAAGTTGTTCCAACGCCAACATTTGGAATTTGGAATGTCCAGGTATGTGTTGAGGATAGATAAATCCAAAATTGGCCTCCAAGTGTTTCCTTTCTTTGGTACTAGAAACAGGCGAGAATAAAATCCTAGGCCCACTTCTGACAGAGGGACCTGCTGTATAGCCCCCATTTGAAGAAGTAAAGAAATCTGCTTGTGAGCCTCTACCCCTTGTTGAGGAGGAACGTCTGGCATGCCTTTGAAAGGAGGCAATGTATGGAAATAAAACTTGTAGCCTCGGTCTATAATGTCCAACACCCATTTGTCCTGGGTGATTAAAGCCAGTTTTGCTTGAAGAGTGCCAACTTTCCTCCCAAAGGAGCTGCCAGACAGGAAGAATCTGGCAGCTGAAGATGCAGGTCATTGGGCCTGTTTACGAAAGGACTGGCCTCTGCCCTCACCTGTAGATTGTGCAGGTGAAATCCATGTTCTGGGCCTGAAAGAACTCTGAGCTCTGCCCCTACCACGTCTAGATCTACCCCTAGACTGTAAATCAGAAGAAGGATAAGCCCATCCCTTAGTAGGCCAATTCCTGCTAAACTTAGGAGGCTGCACCTGCAAAAAATCTTTAACAGTCTGCATAGATTTAGCCTTGTCTTCCATTTTCTTCAAGACAGACTCACAGGAGAACCAAACAAACTTCAGACTGCAAAGGAGCATCCAAAATTCTAGTTTTAACATGCTCTGACAAATTCTGATCCTTAAGCCAGGCGTGCCTGAATAACAGAACCAGTGGCAGCCACCCTGGAAGAAGCCTGTAAAGCATCGAAACCACACTGCAAAGAATGCTTACCCACCTGTTCAGAGGCATGTACCAAATCCTGTAATTCTTTACACTCTATGCCCTCTGCCAAAGCATCCACTTTAGATTTTAGTTGAGTAAGGAGAAAATTCTGATACTTCAACATATGAAACTGACAATTCAAAGCCCTCATTGCTAAAGTGGAAGAGGTATACACTTTCTTACCCCATCTATCCAAAGCTCTAGCATCTTTATCTATAGGAACTGGATTCTTTACAACAGAAGCCCTGACACCCTTAGGTCCCTGGCTAATAGTTTCTGGGTCAGCCCTTGGACTCTTATACAGATATTTATGAGCCTCAGGCACTCTGTAATACTTGTCTGGCTTAACTGGCGCAGGAGGCAGAGAGTCTGGATTAAGGGAAGCCTCGAGAAAACGTCTTGAACAACATCCAAAACAGGAGGTATAGCCAAGGGCCTATGCTGTGGTGAAAACAAAAATTCCCTAAGCCTCTTTCGTGAATCTGAGAAATCCTGACCTTCCCATTTAAAATGTTCCCTCATAGAATGCAGGGTTTCTGAAAAGAAAAATCCTCTGGAGGAGAAGCAGAAGGAGTGGAATCCTCTGCGTCTGAATCAGAATAAGGAGGAAAATCCTGAATGTCTTCAGCGAAGACTCTGAGTAATCTGAAGCCTGCTCCAAAGTTTCCACCTCTGGCTCCACCCTAGGCCTCTTATCAGGAGGGGGCATAGAACCTCTGATTAAAGAAATTAAATCTTCTGCCATTTTAAGCATGTGTTTTTTAGGCACAGAACCTGCAGAACTAGGACTGACACCTGTGGAAGGCAAACCAGGCCTGCCTTTGGAAGGAGCCTTAGAGACAGAAGGAGAAGGCCTAACCACCTTAGGCAAGGAAGGGAGAACAGCAACCTGAGAGGCCCCCTCAGCCTGACCTGACTCCTGAGAGGCCACATCTTGCAATATCAAAGCCTCCCCCTGAGACTCAACTGAAACCTCGGCTGGATCCACAGATTCCACCGTAGGTTCTAAAGAACCGGCGTCCGGAACGGACGACTCATCCTGCCTGGACTTAAAAGATTTGTCTTTGCACTTCTTCGCGGTAGCGGGCGTCGGAGGATCCGACGGCATATTATAATTACACCGCCATCAAGACAAGCCTAGCGCAATCTAACCTACGTTTAATGGTGCGCTTATTAAACCTAGCACAAAGCGACACCGACTACGCCGTGCTCAGGACCCAAACAAGGAATACAAAGAGAGTGGTAATCCCTATGCGGTATCTGTTTCCCACAAGAAATACAATTATTCACTTTTTCTGACATCCGGAATTAACTGAGGCAAGAAAAACAAAATATTCCCTAACGGGTACTTAGCCCAACTTGGTTTCGGTCTGAAACTCAGAATACGAAAATTTCAGAACGCCGAACGGCACTTGCAAACGCTGCTTCTGCATCGGACCATGCGGCAAAAAAGACTGAGGATATGACGTCGGTCATGCGCTTTTATACTCTGATGCTCTGATGTCAGATCTGAGCACCCATGACCGACGTCAGCCTAATACTTTGGTATTCGGGCCGACCGAGGACAGCGGACTACCCATATGTAAGGACTGCAGCAATGTGAGATGAAGAACATCAGATGTTACTGACTTCCACAAGTAATTTCCTCACTTCCTCACCCTAAGATGAGCACATCTACATGTCCTCTGGTGTCCGACAGGGAATCTAACACAAATTGTTTGCCTCTTGTATGTACACCCCCTCCCCCAAGAGAAACCAAAGTTGTTGAACAGGCATACTATCACTCCCTTGTCACTTAGACCAGACATTTTGGTGGCAGGTCACTAATGCAACCGGAGTTGTGTAAGTTTAGTCAAGTCTTTAGTCCTGCATGCCAGCAGACCTGGCTACAACAGTCCAGATTTTAATGGATCTACATTTTAAATGGTGGTGCAACAGGTTTTCTTGAGAATACAAACTGCACACATTACATTAGAAACACCATATGTGCATTCCTATCAGAGTCAAATCACAGCCTGCAGTTTTGTATGCCTTGGATTACAGACTGCATATAGCTTTACTTTCACAAGCTATAGTTCTTGTTATATTCATTCATCCTGCAGTTTATGGACATAGTTTATTTATTTAAATGTTTGCTTGGGTAGAACACTGATCAAACAATGACCAATTAAAGGCTCAAGCCCAGGTTAGATCATAATGTAACAAAACAATACAGAGTATACAGTATACAAATAACAACAGTTTACAATTATAAATAAGCATAAACAATCTGGCAATATATACACAGAGAAGATCCAACAACCCCAACTTATTTATAGTTACATAACTGGAATAGAAAAGGGAGAATAGAGTTAAATTAGTAGAAGTAGTGGTGGAGATATGGGTAGTAGTTTGTAGATTAGGAAAACAGTTAGCTAACAGAGACCAGTAAGGTGAAAGAGGGATTAGATTATATATGAAGTGAGTCAAGAGAAATAATAGTGTGTTAAGTTGAATCATACTTTAGAGCAAGTGAGTTAATCAGATGGAACAGATGTACGAGATATAAAGTTGCAGACATCGGTTTATGCAATATATCCTTTAGATGGACAGTTGCATTACAAAGTATTGTTTGAACACTGGCCTGGACACAGAGTACTTCATGTGATCAGTTAAGTGAGGAAGAAGTGACAGTCATAGTTTTGAGGTCAGTACTGAGAAGCAGTGGCTAGTTCAGTGCAACGTGAAATAAATCATTTATAAGCAGGGACCACACCTGGCTTGGCTTCATAGGTTATAAGTCTGAGTGGCAGTAAAACATTTGGAAGAGAGAGGGGAGCAGGTATCAATTCTGAGTAGTTTGAAGAATAAGGAATCAAGAAAAGAAAACAATTTGATCTGGCCTATACTGGAAGACACTTAGTCTTAGAAAAGTAAAGCAGTGGTGTTCATTCCATGATGAGATAGCCATGAATTGACATTTTATTATTGGGGGCGGATACTTACATCTCATGACGTAACAGCAAATGAGCAGACATAGCTCACATATGTAGAAGTAAACAATCCAAGTATGAATCTTTGGGTCTATATCAGAAGCTCGAACTTTCAAAAGTTCGAGTCTCATATGGTTGACACCATATGAGCAAGCTTTTGAAAGCTCGAATGTTTCAACGGAGATCGCTGTAGGGAATATTTCCCTTTACTTCACTGTAGTGCGATCTCAGAGTTGGTATATTTAAGTAGCAGGGGGTGTGGGAGTGCAGGGGGGGGGCTTGCCCCCCCTGCTCAGAGCATTCAGGTAGTTTTTTTCTTTTTGTTTATTTTTATTATATGTTCAATGTTTTGAAACTTCCCTCATACTGTGTCGATCATTTGAGCATCAAAGTTTTAAAACTTCAAGCATATAATATAGACCTGAATCTTTAGCACATGTGCACACCTCACATGTGACACACTTGCACATGTGCACTCCTCACAAGTGATGCACTAGCAAGTGTATATTGCATAATGTACTAACATATCCACAGACCTAACTTACAAATGCACAAGTAAACAACTCAAGGAAGACATAACAGAACAGGTACACACCTCAACTACCTTTTGTTCATATCTTTCAGTTTTTAAAACACCAAGGCAGTTGCACCCATAAGTGCGAATCTATTGACAAGGCAAACATCTCCATATATACCCTCATTATGCAGATAAAAATGAGTTTTATCAGCCATAAGCTCATCAGAGTTGTGTCTTATATAAGTAGGTACATGGCATGCAAATGGTTAACTTCTCCCTTATGTGGTCATAACCTGCTCTGAGAGTCTGGGATACAGTTCTAAGAAATGTTTTGTTGTTCACTTTACTGGTCTGTTGATCCATAAAACAGTGGTACAGAGCATGCCATTCTGACTTTATTAATCACACTAAAAAGAATATTTTCATATGAAACTTGCTACAATTATACTAGCCACTCCACATTGAATATTACCTCCCAAAGCTGAGCTGTTCAAAATCTTTCATCAAGACAAATTATTCATACAGAAGAGTGGTGTGAAATGTTAGCTTAAGGCAGTAGTAGTATACAGTTAGAAAATGTGATAAGTAAATACCCGTTCAGCCTCAAAATGTCATTATCAGAAATATTGCATTATCCTTACATAATCTTCTGCATGTCTAAAATCAAATCATCAACAAATTCATCTCAATCTTAGGTTATTGTGTCACACTCTTCTTTAGTAATTCTTCATCTGTTTCTTTAGCAAACTATCATATCCATCAGCAGACCACATAACGTCTTGAGTACATCATTTGGGAACAATGACAAATCTGTGTATGCTAACACATTAACTTCAGATAATTCTGATAGACTAATGCCCTTAATAATTTGATGTTTTACTCCTACAACTCCTGCATGCATATATAATAATTATAAAAAAATCTTACTAATGAATTCAGCGATGACCGAAAGACAAACATACACAGGGTCGGACTACTGTCCTAGGCAGTTTGCACAGTTATATGATTAACGGAAGGAGTGCATGCTGGGAAAAATATAAGACTGCACTGCTCTTGTATCTTCAGTTGTCGTAAATTGCACTTATAGACTACTACTTGAAGATTAATCAAAATCTAGATTATCTCACTTCATCTCTTCATTAATGTATTCTTTCTCACTTCAGTTTACTTCAGTTTTTTTTAAACTTTTTCATGGACGTTAATTTGGCCTAACACTGAGTTTGCTACTTATGTACATCACTTGAGTTACCAAAATAACAATTACCAAAAAATAAGCACAGTGTGTAATTCTTGTTTGAAAAATTGTCTGAATTCACACAGAGCTCATTGGTAAGAGCTGTGAAAAAAAAATCTATTCAAAATAAGCCCCCCCCCCCCCCCCCCCCCCCCCCCCCCCCGGGGGGGGGGGGGGGGGGGGGGGATGCTAAGTTTGATGCAGTAGACCCATGACCGCCAGCCTAATACTTTGGTATTCGGCCGACCGAGGACAGCGGACTACCCAATGTAAGGACTGCAGCAATGTGAGATGAAGAACATCAGATGTTACTGACTTCCACAAGTAATTTCCTCACTTCACCCTAAGATGAGCACATCTACATGTCCTCTGGTGTCCGACAGGGAATCTAACACAAATTGTTTGCCTCTTGTATGTACACTCCCCAAGAGAAACCAAAGTTGTTGAACAGGCATACTATCACTCCTTGTCACTTAGACCAGACATTTTGGTGGCAGGTCACTAATGCAACAGTTGTGTAAGTTTAGTCAAGTCTTTAGTCCTGCATGCCAGCAGACCTGGCTACAACAGTCCAGATTTTAATGGATCTACATTTTAAATGGTGGTGCAACAGGTTTTCTTGAGAATACAAACTGCACACATTACATTAGAAACACCATATGTGCATTCCTATCAGAGTCAAATCACAGCCTGCAGTTTTGTATGCCTTGGATTACAGACTGCATATAGCTTTACTTTCACAAGCTATAGTTCTTGTTATATTCATTCATCCTGCAGTTTGGACATAGTTTATTTATTTAAATGTTTGCTTGGGTAGAACACTGATCAAACAATGACCAATTAAAGGCTCAAGCCCAGGTTAGATCATAATGTAACAAAACAATACAGAGTATACAGTATACAAATAACAACAGTTTACAATTATAAATAAGCATAAACAATCTGGCAATATATACACAGAGAAGATCCAACAACCCCAACTTATTTATAGTTACATAACTGGAATAGAAAAGGGAGAATAGAGTTAAATTAGTAGAAGTAGTGGTGGAGATATGGGTAGTAGTTTGTAGATTAGGAAAACAGTTAGCTAACAGAGACCAGTAAGGTGAAAGAGGGGATTAGATTATATATGAAGTGAGTCAAGAGAAATAATAGTGTGTTAAGTTGAATCATACTTTAGAGCAAGTGAGTTAATCAGATGGAACAGATGTGAGATATAAAGTTGCAGACATCGGTTTATGCAATATATCCTTTAGATGGACAGTTGCATTACAAAGTATTGTTTGAACACTGGCCTGGACACAGAGTACTTCATGTGATCAGTTAAGTGAGGAAGAAGTGACAGTCATAGTTTTGAGGTCAGTACTGAGAAGCAGTGGCTAGTTCAGTGCAACGTGAAATAAATCATTTATAAGCAGGGACCACACCTGGCTTGGCTTCATAGGTTATAAGTCTGAGTGGCAGTAAAACATTTAGAGAAGGGCAGGTATCAATTCTGAGTAGTTTGAAGAATAAGGAATCAAGAAAAGAAAACAATTTGATCTGGCCTATACTGGAAGACACTTAGTCTTAGAAAAAGTAAAGCAGTGGTGTTCATTCCATGATGAGATAGCCATGAATTGACATTTTATTGGAGCGGGTCTGAAAAATGGCCATCTTTTTGACAGAGGCTGATGCAAACAATGGAAGACTTCTCAAACTGGACAAGGAATATGCTTTTTACTATATCAGCCCTTGCTGGATAGGAGAGGCACTGAATTATTTTGTTGGCCCAGAACAGTTATAGATTAGCTATCACACTTAAGGATATTAAAGAACTGGGGAGACATGGATGACCTTCCATCAGTGCCAAATAGGGTTGCCAGCTTTCTTTGTGGCTAAAACCGGACTAAGGTCACGCCCCTCACATCACCCATAACTCCACCCATTCCCACCCCCTCTCCCAACCATGCTCCACCCATTTTATGACATCACAGTGACACCGGCTGATGGGAACACCCTCTTTTTCTGTTCCGGATGTCTGCTTTCAGCAGATTTCGCCCCAGTTGCCATAAACACTGTTCAAAACTTTCAGTGTGCATACTGTCTTCTGCTTTACTTCTACAGTGATTACAGATATTTGGATTTAATTTAAAACATTTATTTCAAATTTTATAGCACAAAACACTGATACACATTTGCTAAACAAAGCAATACAGTCTCACAATGAAACAGACTTAGCTTTAAAACTACTCTGCCTTTAAATCTCACATTCACCGAAACAGCATTGCACATTGTTTTCCCCAAGTTTAGGATGATAACATTTTAAAATGTTCTAAGAAATGACACAGTATTAACAACAATCATATCTTACATCAATAACACAGACCTGAAAATGTATAGCATGGTCTGAAAATACATGTTTAGTATAAAACAATATATAATGAAACAACTGGTCTTGCAGCTTTTAAAAAATGAACCTATTACCTCCCAAAGCTGAGCTGTTCAAAATCTTTCATCAAGACAAATTATTCATACAGAAGAGTGGTGTGAAATGTTAGCTTAAGGCAGTAGTAGTATACAGTTAGAAAATGTGATAAGTAAATACCCGTTCAGCCTCAAAATGTCATTATCAGAAATATTGCATTATCCTTACATAATCTTCTGCATGTCTAAAATCAAATCATCAACAAATTCATCTCAATCTTAGGTTATTGTGTCACACTCTTCTTTAGTAATTCTTCATCTGTTTCTTTAGCAAACTATCATATCCATCAGCAGACCACATAACGTCTTGAGTACATCATTTGGGAACAATGACAAATCTGTGTATGCTAACACATTAACTTCAGATAATTCTGATAGACTAATGCCCTTAATAATTTGATGTTTTACTCCTACAACTCCTGCATGCATATATAATAATTATAAAAAAATCTTACTAATGAATTCAGCGATGACCGAAAGACAAACATACACAGGGTCGGACTACTGTCCTAGGCAGTTTGCACAGTTATATGATTAACGGAAGGAGTGCATGCTGGGAAAAATATAAGACTGCACTGCTCTTGTACTCTTCAGTTGTCGTAAATTGCACTTATAGACTACTACTTGAAGATTAATCAAAATCTAGATTATCTCACTTCATCTCTTCATTAATGTATTCTTTCTCACTTCAGTTTACTTCAGTTTTTTTTAAACTTTTTCATGGACGTTAATTTGGCCTAACACTGAGTTTGCTACTTATGTACATCACTTGAGTTACCAAAATAACAATTACCAAAAAATAAGCACAGTGTGTAATTCTTGTTTGAAAAATTGTCTGAATTCACACAGAGCTCATTGGTAAGAGCTGTGAAAAAAAAATCTATTCAGAATAAGCTGTGAACCTAGTGGGCTCTTCTAGATCCTGCTCCATGATGGCATTATGTAGCCTTCAGCACCTATATCCCTTCAATCATATTGATTCCCACATTCACTGCCCCTCAGACCCAGCCTTTACCTGGTGGAACAAAGTGTTTCTTTAAGGGTAGATGCATGTAGTGGGGACAGGAAGCTTGTTTACCTCAAGTACCACGTCTCAAAGGGATGCTGTCTTCAGCGTAGATACCCATATTCCCCTGCACATGCTCAAGTTTGAATGAGTAATCCACATTCCCCTGCACACATTCAAATGCATCAACAGTAGGGACAGTGCAACAGGCATGTTGTAAACAGATGTTACTGACTTCCACAAGTAATTTCCTCACTTCCCCACCCTAAGATGAGCACATCTACATGTCCTCTGGTGAGGGAATCTAACACAAATTGTGTGCCCCTTGTATGTACACCCCCTCCCCCAAGAGAAACCAAAGTTGTTGAACAGGCATACTATCACTCCCTTGTCACTTAGACCAGACATTTTGGTGGCAGGTCACTAATGCAACCGGAGTTGTGTACGTTTAGTCAAGTCTTTAGTCCTGCATGCCAGCAGACCTGGCTACAACAGTCCAGATTTTAATGGATCTACATTTTAAATGGTGGTGCAACAGGTTTTCTTGAGAATACAAACTGCACACATTACATTAGAAACACCATATGTGCATTCCTATCAGAGTCAAATCACAGCCTGCAGTTTTGTATGCCTTGGATTACAGACTGCATATAGCTTTACTTTCACAAGCTATAGTTCTTGTTATATTCATTCATCCTGCAGTTTGCGGACATAGTTTATTTATTTAAATGTTTGCTTGGGTAGAACACTGATCAAACAATGACCAATTAAAGGCTCAAGCACAGGTTAGATCATAATGTAACAAAACAATACAGAGTATACAGTATACAAATAACAACAGTTTACAATTATAAATAAGCATAAACAATCTGGCAATATATACACAGAGAAGATCCAACAACCCCAACTTATTTATAGTTACATAACTGGAATAGAAAAGGGAGAATAGAGTTAAATTAGTAGAAGTAGTGGTGGAGATATGGGTAGTAGTTTCTAGATTAGGAAAACAGTTAGCTAACAGAGACCAGTAAGGTGAAAGAGGGGATTAGATTATATATGAAGTGAGTCAAGAGAAATACTAGTGTGTTAAGTTGAATCATACTTTAGAGCAAGTGAGTTAATCAGATGGAACAGATGTATGAGATATAAAGTTGCAGACATCGGTTTATGCAATATATCCTTTAGATGGACAGTTGCATTACAAAGTATTGTTTGAACACTGGCCTGGACACAGAGTACTTCATGTGATCAGTTAAGTGAGGAAGAAGTGACGGTCATAGTTTTGAGGTCAGTAGTGAGAAGCAGTGGCTAGTTCAGTGCAACGTGAAATAAATCATTTATAAGCAGGGACCACACCTGGCTTGGCTTCATAGGTTATAAGTCTGAGTGGCAGTAAAACATTTGGAAGAGAGAGGGGAGCAGGTATCAATTCTGAGTAGTTTTAAGAATAAGGAATCAAGAAAAGAAAACGATTTGATCTGGCCTATACTGGAAGACACTTAGTCTTAGAAAAAGTAAAGCAGTGGTGTTCATTCCATGATGAGATAGCCATGAATTGACATTTTATTGGAGCGGGTCTGAAAAATGGCCATCTTTTTGACAGAGGCTGATGCAAACAATGGAAGACTTCTCAAACTGGACAAGGAATATGCTTTTTACTATATCAGCCCTTGTTGGATAGGAGAGGCACTGAATTATTTTGTTGGCCCAGAACAGTTATAGATTAGCTATCACACTTAAGGATATTAAAGAACTGGGGAGACATGGATGACCTTCCATAAGTGCCAAATAACAGGGACTTTGCTTTCTGGCATTGAGTGCTGTAGAGGAACAGGGTCTTTCTGAAGCTGACTTTCAATTGTACAATGTGAAGGACCAGTATGGGCAGGATTAGCATAATGGTTAAGGTTTTTACCTCACATATCCAAAATACAGGGTTTGATTCTGAGTACTGGTTACTGGCCAGGCTTGTAACAGTCGGCATACTGACAGTTTAATATTTACCTTTGAACTTTTCCAGTGGATGGGTAATAGGAAATTCACCCCTGGTATGGTGCCTATGTCTCTGATGGACAGAGGCAGTCATCAAAACACCCTTATATAAATCAAATTTGTGGTCACTTTTGGGTTGCACAGCTAGGCTTAAAAGGGTCCTAGTGGTAGTTAGCTTAGTATTCACCTATGAACCTATGAGCCACACCATCTGCATAAAAAAGTTGTGGTATGTGAGATAGGTCTAGTAAGAGTTTATTAATGAAGAGTGAGAATAGAAGAGATGGTACAATGGGACCCTGTGGAACTCCAGAGTGAATGAGGGAACTGTTGGAAAGAACAGGTCCTATCTCTACCTGGCATGAAGTCTTTGAACCACGCAGTGGCATTAGGGCTGAATCCAATGTCTTGCAGATGGAGAAGTAGAACTGGATGGCTGACCATGTCAAAGGCCCAGGTTATGTCAATGAATGGAGCTCCAGTAAGATTTCCTTTACCTATTTTAGTTGATGTTATCAGAAATGGTGCATTGAGCAGTCATTGCGCTCTTACCAGCCCACAATCCATGCTGTTTGATGGACAGCAGGAGATATTTTTGTAGGCAAGTGGTAAATTGGTTACATATGACTTTTTTCAAGACTGCAAGAAGAGGGCTTGGACTCTTTTGGGTACTGATCTGACAAAAGATGATTTCCAAATATTTGGCATAGTATTAGTGGTGAAGCAAAGTTTGTAAATGTGCTTAAAACGGGTGGTGATAAAATTTCGGCAGTGGTACAGGGCAACATCAAAAGGTAGACATTGTAATTGTACTGGAATATTTGCTTTCACTATTTATTTTTGTATATGCATGCATGCATTTATTAATTTTGTAGTCATTTCAGACTTCCAAGACATCCTAGCCCTAGTTCCTGGAGTCACTGCAGTGCCACTTAGTCTAGTTCTTCAAGAGTTGAAATGCACTCATCTAAAATGTAAAACACAAATCTAGTCACCAAATAAAGTGGTCACTGGAATAAAAAGTACAAATCTGGTTATTAGATAAGGCGGTCTCAGGGATAAAACACAAATCTGGTTATTAAATGAGGGGGTCACTGGAATAATTTTCTTATCTGGTTTTCAGTATTTTTGTGTGCATGTATACAACACTAACTCGCAACTGTCCAGATTTTCACAGAATGTCTAGATTTTTGCCTAATATCTTTAGTCTGTTACTTTTAAAAT
This sequence comes from Protopterus annectens, assembly GCF_019279795.1. NCBI lineage: Eukaryota > Metazoa > Chordata > Ceratodontiformes > Protopteridae > Protopterus > Protopterus annectens. Next base: position 1,295,058,127 of record NC_056728.1, on the reverse strand, counting down.
TTGTGAATTTCTGGCAAATCAGTGGGATGATTTATGGACTGAAGTCACCAAATAATGATATACATTTGTGTTTCAGACGTCATATCCTTGGGAAAATAAAACAATTAATAAGTCTTTTATTATTATCTGTGCTGCCCTGCTGATGTTCTTCCCATTAATAGTGTTAACCTAACTACAGAACGCACAACTTGTTTCCAAAAAGAACAACTGAAGTAACTAAAAACTGATGAATAAATCTATAGCAAGTTTAGTACTTCATTCTGAAGAATAAAAAAAGTCCATTATTATAGTTTGCTTAGTATATGTAACACAACAGACAGAAAAATATTAACAACTGCTTTCGATCTATCAAGAATAAGCCTGAAGTCATAAGAATAAGAAAATGGATTGTTTTCCTTATAGTAATGTTTAGAATGCTTCCTTAAGTGTAGTAGTTTGTGATACATTGCTGCTATTATGTTGTGAAATTAAATTATTACTGTGCTGCAAGGTATCTCAGATAGTTGGACTTTGCTGTAAATGTGTTTAGTATATTTCCCCTCTCTTAACCAGGGCATTCTTAAGTAACAATAAAGGTTCTGATCTTGACTTCAGGCACTCTGCAACTCGGATTGTACCGTTTAATGTAACAGGTGCTGTGTGTCTCAGTGAAGTCACTTCTTGGTTATACAGCATTTGAGAGTGGATTAATGAGTATTCTCAAAACAAACAAGATTATGTCCAAAAACGAAAGCAAGAAGCAAGCAGTCGGTAAAAGTGATGTTTGGTTTCTAGGTTTAAACAGCCAAACTGTTGTCCTATAATAATGCAATAGTTGTATTTGTTTTAATGACTTGAATGACAGCAGCACACACCCTTGAGGGCAACATGGCCGACTGTAAGGTTATATAGCATTCTGTTAGTCTTCCTTGGGGGTCTGTGAAATTTCAAGGTGATGCTGAACAGTACTTGTTGATGTCAAACATACATATACAGTGGATATAAAAAGTGTACACACCCCTGTTAAAATGCCAGGTTTCTGGGATATAAAAAATGAGACCACAATAAATAACTTCAAAACTTTTCCCACCTTTAATGAGACCTATAACCTGTACAATTCAATTGAAAAACAAACAAATCAGTTAGGGGAAAAAATATAAAAAATAAAAAACAAATTAAGCTGGTTGCATAAATGTGTACACCCTTAAACTAATACTTTGTTGAAGCACCTTTTAACTACAGCATTCAATCTTCTTGGGTACACACCCACCATCAATTAAAGAGACTCTGATTAACCCCAAATAAAGTTCAGTTGTCTTAGTAGGATTTTGCCTGCTACAGCAAAACCATAGTTCGCAGAGAGCTTACAAAGCATCAAAGGGATCTCGTTGTTGAAAGGCATCAGTCAGGAGAAAGGTACAAAAAGATTTCCACAGCATTGGATATACCATGGAACACAGTGAAGACAGTCGTCAACAAGGGAAAAATATGGGACAACAGTGACGTTGCAAATAACTGGATGTCCCTCCAAAATTGATGAAAACTGGTCAGGGAGGCTGCCAAGAGACCTACAGCAACACTGAAGGAGCTGCAGGAATTTCTGGCAAGTACTGATTATGTACTACATGTGACAACAACCTCCCATATTCTCCATATTGATTTATTTATTTTATTTTACATTTGTTTACCGGAATAGTCCGACTGGATACATGTCCATTTTCAGCGGAGGCCAGGGGAGAAAAGCTGCTCATAGACAAACACATTACATTGATTACACAGAAGTTAGCAATTATAAAAACAAAGTTTAAAGTAAAAAGCAAGCCACCAGTCTTGAGCAAATCCTGATACAGTCACAAAGTCCAAAAATGAGTAAAGCAGATAAAGACAGTATCAGGAACACACAGCAGGCAATGAAATCACTAAAAACAACAATTTATTGCAATGTACAGGATATGTACTTTCACGGCAACCCCAATTACCGCTTCATCAGATAGCACAAGAAAAGAACGTCAGCACTTAAATACAAAGAGGCACCAATTAGAAACATTCAATGTTTACACCCACCCCCTTGTTAAAACACAATTAAATCATTAATAAAATTGTATAATAAAACACACTATATACATACTACTTAAGACAAGAAATACACAGAATAACAAGAAAATATTCATAGCTGTAAAACTCACTTAAATAACCTTCGGGACTTCAGAACGGGCTTTAGAGGGACTTGCCCATTCAAACCTTTCCCTTTATGGGCCTGCATTCTAAAGATCCATCTTAAATTTAAGATTTTCAGTGTGATTTCTAAGATCACCCATTCTCATAGAGTCAAAAGTCCTGTCAATGACTCTAAACCTAAATAAATGATGTTTACCTTCCATCATAACATGTTTCGCTAATGCATTTGATTCATACTTAATCCTAATCGCATATAGATGTTCTCTTATTCTATCCCTCATCCTACGATTACACTTCCCTACATAAAATGATGAACATTCCACACAATGTGCCAGATATACGACATCTTTGGTGTTACAGTCCGCACAGACTTTAAAATAAAACTTCTTCCCATCATTAGGACTCAAAAAAAGTATTACTTGTCTCAATATGAATGCAATATTGAAAAATACCACAAGTGGAAGTGTTCCCCAGCTGGCCATCTCTACTCCTATCTTCATTTCTATCAGGATAACATAACATCTGTTTGAGACTCTTCTTACAGAAATATCTAAATCTCGGCCTCTCACCAACCACAGCTTTAATCTTCTCGTCCGTTAATAAAATGGGCCAATGCCTATGAAAGACATCAGTAACCATATTAACATCATTACTGTATTCTACTGAGACACTTAACTGATGATTACTAGATCTAGAAGGTGTCTCTGTATTGGGTACCTCTCCAAAATATGGTCTAGCTCTAGTAGGTCTCAATTGTGCACTAGCATGTAATCCAAGGTCTATTTCCCTCTTCTTATACCCTCTCTTATTGAATTGCTCTCTTAAGTTTACTACCTCCCTACCAAATCCTTCATCATTCATATTCAGCCTTGAGGCACGCATCCCCTGTCCCTTCACTATATTACGGAACACATGGGGTGGGTGCATGCTAGTGCGATGTAACAGAGAATTCCTATGACATTCTTTTCAAAATAAACTGGTACTAAATGTCCCTTCCACTGATCCATCAATCCTAATATCCAAAAATTTAATCATTCTTCTAGAATAGGAGACCGAAAACTTCGAGAACTTAGAAGTCCCATGCAAATAGTCCAAGAATCCATTAAGTTCCTCAATGCTTCCTCTCCATAGCAAATAAATATCCTCAACAAATCTGTTGTAAAAAGTAATACAACTTGAAAAATCATGCTCATTTAATACAAACATGTTTTGCCACTGACCCATGACCACATTGGCGTAGCTACTAGCACAAGAAGTGCCCATAGCTATGCCAGAGGTCTGGAGATAGTATCTGTCATTGAACAGGAACAGATTGTTCTCAAGAATAGTCTCAATAAGAAGACAAATCAAATCTATTTGTCTGTCATCATATTCACTATAAAGGTGTAAATACCTACTAACAAACTCAATGCCTATATTATTTGGAATGACAGTGAAGAGCGACTGTACATCCATAGCCACCAGTCTCATGGAACATCCTCTGAATGAACATGTCTATATAAATTTTGAAGGAATGTCTAGAGTCCCTTAATGTAGTAATCCTGTAATGCTCTCAAAATAATAAATTACTGTCCATTATAACAATGGCCCTGTCTTATCTGCAAGCAAATTACAGAGTGTTATTATCATTACCTAGTCCTTCAAGGCTTCCCTTTCTGGGTCGATAAATTAAAAATTACACATCCTCCAACATTATTAAATGAACTAAATGATCATCCTCACACAGCCCGACACGCTTCTACCTAATGGATGATCTTGTACCAACAGGTAGAAAATTTTGCTCAGTTTCTAAATACAGTCATGATATACAGCACTTTCAGCATTGAGAAGAAGAGAAGTTTCAGCATTCAATTAAAACTAAAAAGCCTTAAATCAATCAATAAGGCCAATCATCTCTGCTTGCAGCAGGAATAAAAGAGAGACCTTTACTTAGTACCGATAATTCATATACAGTCAATTCTATATTTGAAATATTGTATACTAAGGGCTATCCACCTACTGCCACATTTTCTTTTTTCTTTATTGTCCCCCCTAGCACTTTATGTCTGTTCCCTGTTTCCTTCTTCCTCCCATGCTGTATGGTTGGTGGCCGGTCCTGGTCCAACACGTATCAGGGAAGGAAGACAAGAAAAAAAAAAAGCTGAAGCATCACATCATTGCTTATTAGCAGCAGCACAGCTAGTAGGTGTAAGGCACTTTCCCTTATTACCACCTCAGAAGCTCTCACCAAAAGGGCCATCCCCCTTCCCTTTTAGAGGTGAGAGTAAACAAGTGCGTGCATTAGCATTATCAGCCTCATTGGTTCATTCAGCATTCACTGTATTTATATTCTTATATCTAGACTCCTAGACTGAATTAAATAGAAATGATATGCTGAAACTTCTCTTTAATGGAATTATGGGAATGCTGTAAAGTGCTGTATGTCATGACTCTGTATTTACGGCAGGGCACATTTCTCATCACAGAGGTATAAGCATTTGTCAGGTTGTGTGAGGATGATTTACTTATTTACTTAGTAATGTTAATAATGTTAATTAACAAAATTTTAAAAATTTATCAAAGGAAGCCTTACAAGGACTATGATAATAACAATGTGCTGCGGTAGTGCCTGCAGATAAAGGTGGGGGCCACTTATATAACGGAGTAATTATTGGAGTATTTGCCAATTGATTTTATTGACTGATGTATCTGTGTCTGGGAGACTGAGAGGATCAATCCTTCAGATACATGATATTAGATTTATCTAATGTAGTATTAAGGGACTCTAGACATTTCCTTCATAATTTATATAGACATGTTCATTCAGAGGATGTTCCACGAGACTGCTGGATAGTGACGATGGTGACTATGGATGTACAGTCACTCTTCACTATCATTCCAAATAATATAGGTATTGAGTTTGTTAGTAGGTATTTACACCTTTATAGTGAATATGATGACAGACAAATAATTTGAATTGCCTTCTTATTGAGACTATTCTTGAGAACAATATGTTCCTGTTCAATATCAGATACTATCTCCAGACCTCTGACGTAGCTATGGGCACTTCTTGTGTCAGTAGCTACGCCAATATGGTCATGGGTCATTGGGAAAACATGTTTGTATTAAATGAGCATGATTTTTCGAGTTGTATTAGTTTTTACAACAGATTTGTTGATGATATTTATTTGCTATGGAGAGGAAGCATTGAGGAACTTAATGGATTCTTGGACTATTTGCATGGGACTACTACATTCTTGAAGTTTTCTGTCTCCTATTCTAGAAAAATGATTGAATTTTTGGATATTAGGATTGATAGATCAGTGGAAGGGACATTTAATACCAGTTTATTTTGAAAAGAATGTCATAGGAATTCTCTGTTACATCACACTAGCATGCACCCACCCCATGTGTTCTGTAACATAGTAAAGGGACAGGGGATGCGTGCCTCAAGGCTGAATATGAATGATGAAGGATTTGGTAGGGAGGTAGTAAACTTAAGAGAGCAATTCAATAAGAGAGGGTATAAGAAGAGGGAAATAGACCTTGGATTACATGCTAGTGCACAATTGAGACCTTCTAGAGCTAGACCATATTTTGGAGAGGTACCCAATATACAGACACCTTTTAGATCTAGTAATCATAAGTTAACGGTCTCAATAGAATACAGTAATGATGTTAATATGGTTACTGATGTCTTTCATAGGCACTGACCCCTTTTATCAACAGAGAAGATTAAAGCTGTGGTTGGTGAGAGGTCGAGATTTAGATATAGAAATAAGAAGAATCTCAAACAGATGTTATTTTATCCTGATAGAAATGCAGATAGGAGTAGAGATGGCCAGCTGGGGAACACTTCTGCTTGTGGTAATTGACAATATTGCATTCATATTGAGACAAGTAATACTTTTTTTGAGTCCTAATGATGGGAAAAGGTTTTATTTTAAAATCCGTGTGGACTGTAACACCAAAGATGTCATATATCTGGCACATTGTGTGGAATGTTCGTCATTTTATGTAGGGAAGTGTAATCGTAGGATGGGGAATAGAATAAGAGAACATCTATATACGATTTGGATTAAGTATGAATCAAATGCATTAGCGAAAGATATTATGATGGAAGGTGAACATCATTTCTTTAGGTTTAGAGTCATTGACAGGACTTTTGACTCTATGAGAATGGGTGATGCTCCACTTAAAGAAATCCCAATCCCTCCGAGCTACATGCTCTAGGGACCTAAACCTTGTCACCACAATAAACAGAACATGCTGGAGGGATTGATTCCTGTCCCAGAGACTTCCCATACTCTGGAACAAACTACCTATTTATATCAGACAAAGCTCCTCATTAGCACTCTTCAAGAAAAATCTTGATGATTGGATGGGAAATAGGAAATTCACCCCGGGGTTCCCTCTGTGGCTCTGCTCGACAGCGGCACAGGAAAATAATTTTCTTGGGTGGCGAAAGCCAGGGTACATTTTTGGCTAGGCTTATATAGGTCCTAGGGCCAATAGCCTAGTACCTACCTATGAACCTATGAACCTATGATATTAGAAATCACACTGAAAATCTTGAATTAAGATAGATCTTGAGAATGCAGGCCCATAAAGGGAAAGGTTTGAATGGGCAAGTCCCTCTAAAGCTTGTTCTGAAGTCACGGAGGTTATTTAAGCGAGTTTTAGAGCTATGAATGCTTTCTTGTTATTCTGTGTAATTCTGGTCTTAAGTAGTATGCACATCATGTGTTTTATTACAGATTTATTAATGATTTAATCATGTTTTAACAAGGGGGTGGGTGTAAACATTGAATTTTTCTGATTGGTGCCTCTTTGTATTTAAGTGCTGATGTTCTTTTTTTGTGCTATCTGATGAAGCAGTAATTGAGGTTGCCATGAAAGCGCTTATCCTGTACATTGCAATAAATTGTTGTTTTTAGTGATTTCATTGCCTGCTGTGTGTTCCTGATACTGTCTTTATCTGCTTTACTCAATTATAAAAACAAAGTGATTACATACAATCAGATTGGAAGCAGAGCTTGGTGATATAGTTACAAGTTATGATAAGTACAGAATATGTTTTCAGTTTATAACTTAATCAGGGTTGGTACATGGGTATAGCCAATTCACTTTGAGATACTGTTTGAGATTTTTTTTTAAGAGACTTTTGGAGGACTGCAGGGTTATATAGTTTGGCAATGAATTCCAGGGCTTCACCAGCAGAGTTATTAGCTTTGTGGGTTTGGACCAGTAGTTTATCAGCTGACCATAGGGATCTTAGATTGCTATATGGCTTAATAATATTTTTAAGTGAGGGGGTATCCTCAGGGTGGTACAACATTTTGTGCGATATTAAGAGTTGATTGAATTGAATTAAGCTGGGCAGTTCTAGCCACTCTAGTTGTTTAATGTTCTGGCAGTGGTGGGTTCTATAGGTGGAGCCAGTGGCAAATCTGGCAATATGATTGTAGCTATGGGACAGCTTACCTAGTTCAGATTTGTTGAGGTTTGAGAGTACAGGCGAGGCATATAAAAGAGTAGAGAGTAGCTGTGATCAGGCGATTGCAGTCCTAGCCAGTGGGGTTAAAAATGTGTTGTTTCTATACAGTGATCCAAGCTTCTTATTGATGGTCTGTATGGTTTTGTTGTCTGGACTATGGGTAGGGTTGCAAGAAGAAAGCCTTTTTTTTTTAAACAGAAAAACATCTAGACCTGTCTAAAATTTGCAGAATGCATCATTCCCAAATGCATGTGGGAAAATGTGTTATAGTCTGATGAGACCAGGAGTGAACTTTTTGGCCACAATTCCAAAAGGTAAGCATGGCCCAAAAACAACAGTTCGCATCACCAAAAGAACACCATCCCCACGGTGGACCATGGTAGTGGCAGTATAATGCTTTGGGGTTACTTTTCTTTAGCTGGAAATGGGGCTTTAGACAAGGTGGAGGGAATTATAAATAGTTCCAAATACCAGTCACTTTTGGAACAGAACCATCAGGCATCTGCTAGAAAGCTGAAGATGAAGAGGAATTTCACCTTTCAACCTGACAGTAACCCCAAGCATACATCCAAATCAACAAAAAAATGGCTTCACCTGAAGAAAAAAAGACGTTATGTACTCACCATAACGTTCCATGTTTGTAGTCCATCTCACCCTTCATTCTTACATATGGGTTCAGAGCTGATCCTCGGCTCCGACTCGGCCGATTACAAAGCTCAAAGTCTCTCAGTTGGCTCATGGCAAGGTAGGTATCCCATAGTGCATTAGTAAGAATCCCCAGATCTTGTTTTCTGCTGACTATAAAAGTGATAGAAAAGTTTTCCACAAGGAACAACAAGATGAAAGGTCTCCACCCTACAAAGAAGTAATGCTATCTTGTCTCCAGATCCTCAGACGGGGGTAGGCGGGTGGGTTCGTAAGAATGAAGGTTGAGATGGACTACAAACATGGAACGTTATGGGGAGTACATAACTTCTTTATGTTCTGTAGTCCTATCTCGTCTTCATTCTTGCACATGAGACAGTATCCCTAGCACCTTTTTCTCGGATGTCTCATGGGAATATAATCCTAAGAACCGTGGAACCAAAGGAGGCTCTACCCAGAGGTCAAATCCAATTTGTAATGAAAAGTATGAGGGGTAGCCCAAGCTGCTGCTGCACAAATACTGTCAATTGGAACTCTGACTTGAAAAGCAGCAGATGTGGAGAAGGATCGGGTTGAATGAGCCTTAATTTTAAATGGAAGTTGCTTGCCATTGGAAGAGTAAATAAATGAGATACAGTTTGATATCCAGTTTGATAGAGTTATCATAGAAACTGGCATAGCCATCCTAGTGTCAGAAAACGATATGAACAATTGGTCTGAATTTTCTAAGTTCATTAGTTCTATGAAGATAGAACCTTAACTGTCTGTGAACATCAAGTTGATGAAATTTATATTCTGCACTGTTTGAGTAATTAGGAAAAAATACTGGCAGTTCGATAGTTTGATTCAAATTAGACTGAGAGCAAACCTTGGGTATGAAAGACGGGTTTGTATGAAGGGAAACTCTTGTCGCTATGAAAAATCAAGTAAGGAGGTTTGACTGACAGTGCTTGTAACTCTGACACTCTTCTGGTGGATGTAATAGCTACTAGAAAAATGGTCTTCCAAGACAGGAACTTCAGTTCACAACAATGTGTGGATTCAAAAGGCAGGGAAGTAAGTTTGGACAGAGCAAAATTTAGATACCGAGGAGACAAAGGTTCCTGAATGGGTGGTCTTAGCAAGGTAGTGCCTTTAAGGAAAGGCTTACACAATCTGTGAGCCATAAGATTAGGCTCATGTTGTCCTAAATGGAAATTGGATATTGCTGCCAGATGAACTTTGATTGTAGCAGCAGCTGATCCCTGGTGAAAAAGCTTACTTAGGAATTCTACTACCAAAAGAATGGATGCTGTATAAGGATCTACATTTTTATCTTTTGCCCAAACAGAGAATCTTTTCCATTTGCTAGCATATAATTTCCTCGTGGATGGTTTGTGGGAAGACGTGAGGATATGGGTAACTGCAGGTGAAAAATCATGAAGCCTGACTAGGGTGAAAGTGGAGCAGCCACGCTGTCAAGTTGAGGGTATGGAGGCAGGGGTGGAGGGTGCCTGACGTGTGTCAAGAGCTCTGGAACTGGGTCCAGAGTCCATGGAGCATCTAAAAGGTGAGGCCCGAGAAAGGAGAACCAAATCTGATGAGGCCAGTAAGGAGTTATCAGAATCATTCTGCTTCCCAAGGATTTTGCTTTCTGAATCACTTTCGATATGAGCGGAAAGGGGGGAAATGCATAAAGAAGTCCTGGAGGCCAATTGTGAACAAGTGCGTCTTTGGATGTCTACCATGGAGGGGGGATAAGGAAGAAGTAGCTGCTGCATTTGGTGTTGATTGGGCTGGCAAACAGAAGGCAGCAAGGCTGTCCCCATTTGTGGAAAATCTGTTCCGCAACTTTCTGATTCAGAGACCACTCATGAGGCATCAAGATTGCCCTGCTGAGCTTGTCTGCTATTACATTGGTTGTCCCTGGGATAGGTGTTGCTACTAGAAAGCGCTGGGAAGATATCGCCCACTGCCAAACACGAAGAGTCTCGCGACATAGAGAGTAAGATCTGGTTCCTCCTTGCTTGTTTAAATACCATACCACTGACATATTGTCTGATTGAATTGCTATCGTCCCTAGAGGAAGAAAGTCGTGAAGTGCTTGCAATGCTAGTAGCACTGCTCTCATCTCTAGGACATTGATATGCAGGTGAGCCTCATGATCTTGCCATGTGCCTTGGACAGTCCTGCCTAGATAATGCCCCCCCCATCTGGGAGGCATCCGCGGTCACAGTAGCAATGGGTTGGCAAGGAAGGAAGGGTGTTCCTGTTAGTTGATCAGGGAATCCACCAACAAAGGTCCTTTTTGCAAGATTCCATTATCAGAATATGGTGAGACAGAGGCAGTTGTTGGACAGACCACTAAGAAAAGAGTAGCCCATTGAAGGATTCGCATATGTAGTATGGCTAGCGGAACTAGGGTTATGGTAGAAGCCATGCTCCCTAAAAGTTTCAGCACTGTCTTGGTTTTGACTCTTTGTTGAGGAAGTAGGGTGTACATCTGTCTGAGATTTTGAATTCTGTCTGCGGGAAGACAAGCCATCATGGCGACTGTGTCTATTTCTGCACCTATAAAAGTCACATATTGAGAGGGTGACGAGGCAGACTTTTCCCAGTTTATTGTAATCCCTAGTTGGGTGCAGAGATGAATGGTTGAATTCCTGGCTTGTAGAAGTAGATGAATGGCACCAAGGCAGTAAACACAGCTACTATGCCCGTCAGTTATAGACATTTTTTGGGAGCACTTAAGGCACTTTTTAAAACACAAAGGTTTATGATCTTTAGACTCCTTAGACATGCTTACTAATAACCAACATTATCAAAGACAGAAGAGAGGACAAGGTCCTCTAACTTAAACGGGCCTCACCCTGCAAGAAAAACAGCACACAAAAAATACAACAGAGGACTTGGTCTTCTAACTTAAACAGACCTAGCCCTGCTAAATATAACATGCACATAGACGTGCAAAAACAGAGGACTAGGTCCTCTAACTTAAACGGGCCTAGTGCTGAAGAGGAACAACACCAGAAAAGGATAACAGAGGACTAGGTCCTCTAACTTAAAAGGACCTAGCTGTCACAGAAAAAGGGAAACGCTAAGTCAGCAAGTATACTACAACTGTAAATTTTTTAAACAACAGGCTAAACATTAGCCAATAGTAAACAACACTGCACACACACAAAGATATTCTAGGGAAAAACAATACTAGAATAAAATGTCCTAACACAAACATGGACCTACGCTAATAGAAAATATCTGAAAAACAAGCACACAGAAGGGATACCACTCGGAGAACAAAACGGCCAACATGTTCTCAACAATAACTACAGAAAATAGCAAAAAACAGTTCTATTTACTAACTACTAATAACTATTACCTAAGCTATAAAAACTAAGCTATATTATATGCCAATATATCAATAATAATAATAACAATGAAAAATATGCAACTTAGCCACGGCCAAGAAAGAAGCACTTCTGAACTCGCAGATGCGGCAAATGAGATCTAGGAATTTTTACTAGTGCACTATGGGATACCTACCTTGCCAAGAGCCAACTGAGAGACTTTGAGCTTTGTAATCGGCCGAGTCAGAGCAGGGGATCAGCTCCGAACCCATATGCAAGAATGAAGGTGAGACAGAACTACAGAACATTTAAAGTTTTGGAATGGCTCAGCCAGAGCCCAGTCCTAAATCCATTAGAAATTTGTGGGGTGACCTTAAGAGGGCCGTGCACAAGAGATGCCCTCGTAATCTGATAGATTTGGAGTGCTTTTGCAAGGAAGAGTGGGCACATATGGCCAAGTCAAGATGTGCCATGCTGATAGACTCCTACCCAAGAAGACTGAATGCTGTAATGAAATCAAAAGGTGCTTCAACAAAGTATTAGTTTAAGGGTGTCACACTTATGCAACCAGCTTATTGCAAGTTTTTATTTTTTTTTTATATGTTTCCCCTAACAGATTTGTTTGTTTTTCAATTGAATTGTACAGGTTATAGGTCTCATTAAAGGTGGGAAAAGTTTTGAAATGATTTATTGTGGTCTCATTTTTTTATATCAGGGGTGTGTAAACTTTTTATATCCACTGTATGTTACAAAAAGCTGCATAATAACAGATGTTGTGTGTTACAAAAAAGCTACATAATAACAGATGCTGTTTGTTTCTTTGATCACTAAACAGGAAAATGACATGCATTACTGCACCACGCTGGGTGGCATTTATTCATTTGGATATTTAAAGGAGGTAAACTAATCTAAAGCAGACCATTATTTTATGTAAGTGTACAACACAACTGGGTACTTACGTATTATCGCAACCAGATTTCTAACATTGCGTAATTCCTAATGTTTTCATGAAATGACTGCATGTTTAAGTAAAACTGGGTATATAAACTCCTAATTATTTTTTTATCACTTTGCTTGTGCAACAGGATCAGGAGGAAAAAACAAAAACAGGAGTTTGGCAACCGACCGTGGAAGGAACATTTGTCATCCATTGCATTGTTATAAAAGACAGATAGCATAGAGCCTTCTGCTGTACCGAACTGACCACAAAAGCAGGGGAACTGCGATCCTTTATATGTTTGAAAGGATCTGGAAAGTTATGCTCCTTCTTATCCTTTCTGTTATACTTACTACTGTAAAAATTCCCGTTGTACTTTCTGAACACTTCATGAAATGGCCGTTGAGCAGAAATATAACTTTTCCATTTTTCTCATAGGCGGACCCCACTCCACACCTTTGCCAGCACTTTCTCAAGTTAAAAGCACATACCTGCAGACAACTGAGTGCCTGAAACAGTTCAAACTGCTGAGCATAGTCCTTACTAATGGCCAAAAAGTTAACATTAGTTTCAGAAATGCCATACATTTAAATATGACACGATACAAATATAAGTGTAAAACCCTGAATCTCACTGCCGACTTGTAAAAAGGCAGAATACGTCCCTAACACATCCCTGTGTATGAAGAGGCCAACAGCTGTTACCAGGTTGGTACGTCATGTAATATTTTAATGTATGCCATTTCTGAAAGTAATATTAACTTTTTGCCCATTAGTAAAGTCTGTGATCAGCAGTTTAAAGTGCTTCAGGCAGTTGTTTGTGTGCAGGTATGTGATTTTCGCCCGCGTGAAAATCTTGTTGCGATAATACGCAAGTACCCACAATTGTTATAGCTAAAATTCTTGATTATTCCTTTTGTCTTCGCATCACAAACATTTACTCTGCAAATCAATGAACTTAGGAGTTGGAACCGGAAAATTACTACTGAACGATTAGTTGCAAAACGGAGAACATGCTGCTGATCAACTGTCTGTAGGCTCATGATCACAATAACTACAGCAAACTTGAACAGAACTTGCTAGAAGTCAGGAAAAAAAAACTGTCTAGCCTTGAAAGGTATGAATAAAACAAAAAGTGTACAAATGAGCTAGTAAAGAACAACTAAGCAGCCTTACACACCGAGCACATCTGCTGCATGTTTAACATACATCCTGGATGTTTAGTAAAGAATAAAAATTGGGCAACAGGCTGAGAGATTTCATGTACAGATTATGAAAGTTCCAGCTACACCCAGTTTTACATAACCTGATTTACAAAAAGTTAAGTAATGCATATCTGAAATTAAGATTCCAACATATATTCAGTATCAGAGTTAAGCCTTTTTAAATTTACTATTTATCTTGTAAAAGGCAAATATTCAAAAGCAAACAATATGAGGTGGAGCTACAAGAGGTTACATCACACTGGTTGTAGAATGTGTCCTGGTCAGGATATAATGGGTACAAACTTCTTAGCATTCATTAACAGTTTTGATAACAGAATCAGTACATTTTTGAGCTGTGGACCTTCTATTTTGTAAACTGTGATTCATTTTCTTCACACTGTTTTACTTGTATTCTGTTTTTAATTGCATACTAAACTGGGAAGGAGACCACAGCTGTGTCTCTTTTGAGTCACAGAGAAGTTGCAACAGGTCAATTAAGGTTAATTACCTGCAAACAGAGGGTGGAGCTAGGAACTAAACCTTCTATTTACATTCCAAGGCTTTACTAGAAAACCTCACCTAGACTCTGCCACAACTTGCTGTGAGGGAAAGGTTACATTGTTTTTGCTTTTCTTGTATTCTGTGTTGCTTTATTGCCTTCTTCTGTTTTGTATATTGTGATTCATTTCCTTTATTGCCTTCTTCTGTTTTGTATATTGTGATTCATTTCCTTTACACTGTTTTACCTGTATTCTGCTTTTAATTGGATAATTAAACTAGGAAAGAGGCCACAGCTGTGTGTCTTGTGAGTCATACAGAAATTAAGTTTTTCCCCACAGTCCCACCCTGGTGCTGTTATGCCCAACTGCCTTTCTAGTCACCTGCCCCTTATGCTAATTTGATCAGATATGTTCTTCCCTCTCCTCTTTCACTGGCTACTGTAAGCACACAGTTATCACTTTTGAGAAATTGCTTCCCTTCAACTATTTAAATTTATTGGCCATCCCAATACATTCCATAGAACCAAAATACAATGTGCCCACCCCTTCTAATCTATCTTGCTCTTAAAATTAGTGGCTCTCCACATAGCTAAAGCTCAAGTTACTCCCTTATTCATATCTAACCGCTTAGTGCACACTGCAGCTCTTAGGGTATTAACCCATTTTTCCATCTTACCTTTAAAATCTGCAACATCTACTCCAAGACTAACAATTACTGGTGAGCCCTCATTCTGCCTCTCAGTAATCATCTTGGGATTAGTGTTTCTATTTTACTCCTGGTGAGAAAAGGAGCATAGGAACATTATTTCCTGGAGACTGCTGATCACTGGAAAGCCTAATAACTACTTCATAGGTGCCTGCTTGGAATTTGTGATTATATCTTATTCCTGGTCAGAGAAGGAGCAGAATGCATTGATTCCTGACTGTTTCTGGTTAGACAGTGAGTGTCTATGCTTGACCTTCCTGAATGGTCTGGTTGCTGTTCAAGGCACCTAACAGGAAAATGCTACATCAAGCCTACAAACCCTTACACCATCTGAGACAAGACTGTGGATCACCAGACTTGGGATTGATGCTACTATTTTGCTTCTGTGTGCGAAGAAGCAATGGCACATTGTATCCAGCAGATTGAAGCTGTGGTGAGACCAGCACTAGTAGTAGGCAGGCAGTAGCCATTCAGGTGGCTGCCCTCATTTCATCATTCTTGACAAGCTAATTCTTTTTCAGTATGTGCTGCTTGATTTGCTCCTAACTTCAGAATATCTGCCCGAATACTTTATTCATAAATCATCAGGCTCTACTTTAATTTTTCCTCAAGTGTTTGCAGTGCTCTCTGTAGTCACAGACACTTTCAGTTGATATTTTTCCTGCAAAAGCAACAATAAAATTTCACCAATACCTAGTTGCACACAGGTTAACTAGTTTATTTTATTTTACATTTGTTTACCGGGATAGTGCGACTGTCAAGTAATAGAAATTATATCCAAAAAAAATGAGTGTTAACGCATTTACAGGATGTTGTTGTTGTGTCTTTCAGCTTATCCCGGTTAGGGGTCGCCACAGCGGAACTCCGGTCCGCTAATGTTTGGTAGTGGATTTTTACGTGCCGAGTTACCAGCCCTGATGCACAACCTTCAACGAAGGCACGCTCATTCACGCACGTCTCCACACAGAAGAAGCTCTAGCTGAGAATCGAACGGGACAACGTCTTGCTGTGAGGCGACAATGCTACCGCAGCACCACTACCGCGGGTCAAGATAAAAAATTTAAAACAAAAATATATACATAGTATCAAATAGAACAAGACTTTAAACACTTGAATACAGACAAATATATGGTTGAACTTATATATGTGAAGG
This sequence comes from Protopterus annectens, assembly GCF_019279795.1. NCBI lineage: Eukaryota > Metazoa > Chordata > Ceratodontiformes > Protopteridae > Protopterus > Protopterus annectens. The sequence continues at coordinate 1,295,042,023 of NC_056728.1, read as the reverse complement.
AACATAACATTAGTTATCAAATAAGTAGGGAGAAACACTTAGCCAAAGTAATGCATGGTTAGTAATACTTCCATGATGAGAGCTGCAGCTAGGAATGTGACTACTTATAGAGAAGTAATGTTGTTAGAAGGGTATGTCAACAGAGTTAGTACGTACAGCCAAATTGTATAAGTAGTGTTAGGTTAATAATTAACCTGGAGTGTTACATGTGCAATGCCAGGATTCAAATAAGTGTCTTTTGAGAGATATTTTGAAATGATTAAGATTGCTTATGGATCTAATTCTATGTGGATGGGTATTCCAATCTTTGGCAACAAAGTAAAGAGAGTTGCCTGCTGTACTGGATACTTTGGTTACTTGGAGTAAGTCTTTGTTAGATGATCAAAGATTACGAATGTTAGAATAAGGTTGTAGAAGATTTTTTAGGGAAGGTATGTTGTCAGGATTGTGCATTATTTTGCGAGTCATTATTAATTGGTTATAGTTCATAACATGAGGTAGTTCCAACCAAGAAAGATTTTTAGGCATCGACAGTAATGGGTTGAATGTGTGGAATCTATTGCAAATTTGGCAATCTTATTGTAACATGATTCTAATTAACTTAGTTCTGACTTAAGGTTGGTAAGTATGGGGGATGCATATAAGAGTAAGGAGAGAAGGTGTGTTCTAACTATGGCTGTTCTTGCAGCATCTGTTAAGAATTTTTTGTTTCTATACATTATTACCATTTTCTTGTGAACCTTTTTGATTGTGTTAGAAATGTGTGCGTCAAATTTTAGTCTGTTGTCAATTATGACATCTAATAGTTTTGTTTGGGAATCTGGGAAAATCCTAGTATTGTTACTGGCAGTGATATAAAAGTTAGCTGGGAGGTTAGTAGGTTTAGATGGGTGAAAGATCATAAGTTTAGTTTTATTAGGGTTGAGAATGAGTAGTGAGTGCCACGTTTCAATATCAGAGAAGGATTTTTGGGTGACTGTAAAAAGTTGAGTTATTGTGGATGCTGCACATATGAGGGTTGAATCATCTGTGTATTGTATGATAGATGCTTGACAGGAGGCAGTATTAAAATCATTTATGAATATGCTGAAGAGGAGGGACCCCAGGATTGAACCCTGAGGGACTCCATGTGTAACAGGAAGGAGTGGGGATAGATCTTGCTTACATTTCATAGCTTGCTGGTGGCTAGATAGATAACTTAGATAACTTTGAAAGCTGAGTAAGGAGAAAGTCACAGTCAGCATTCAGAAACCACACAGCTGAAACACTTGATGTCCTTAAGGGGTCCATTTCCATATATCCCATGGACCTCTATTAAAGGAAGTTTAAGGTATGACATGGTGAAAACTCTAGCCTGGCTAGGTTTTTTTGTAGTTTTTACTAATTGGTTTGTCTGTGTGACCTTTTTACTCTTTGGTTTGGATGTTAGTTGGGATATTTTGCAGACACTTTAATGGTGATGGACATCAGTGGGTTTAAAGACTCTGTGTTTCTAAAGTATATTCAAATGGTCCACTTATGCTGTGTTGAGGAAGTCATAAGAAGGCTGAAACATGCATGTCCACAGTTAGTGAGGGTTTGGCTTTATTGGCCTGAATGTATACCTAAAAACTTAAAAAAGAAAAAGTAAAACGTCATGCAGATTTAGAAGCAATGTAGCTGAAACACTATGTACAATTTTGAATGTTATAATATCGAACCCAGTAGAGCGAAACACCAGAAAACCGAACAGTCAGAATAGTGAATTTTTTCCCAGGGAAAAAATTTGCTGTTCCGACAAACATACACACAACACAAGCACACCAAAATAAATAATCCACACACACTTCACAAAACCCTACACTAAACCATACATACACCACTAGCTATCCATTTACCTTACCCAACCCTAACCCTAAGGTCCGTCACTATCGCACACTCACCTTACCCACTCCCTAACTCACCTACCCCACCCTAACTCTCACGTCCACACAATTGCACACTTACCTGACCCGCTCCCTAACCCTAACTCACCTAACCCATGCCCAATCGTACACTCACCTTCGTTCGCACACTTACCTTAACCCAGTCCATACCCTTTGCTCCATAACTGAGGTAATAGTGAAGCTGCAGAAACGGCCCACCGAATACTTTCTCTAGGAAAGTATTCGGTGTTCTGCAGCTTCACTATTTCCAGCGTTCGCTCTACTGGGTTCGATATTAATACATTCGAAGTTGTAAGACTTCGATGTTATAATATAGACCCCGTCCTTAAGAGGTCATTTGCATATATCCCATGGGACTCTATTACAGGTGGTTTAAGGTATCACAGTCAAAATACACTTGTAGAATTCTCATCAGTACAAAAGGTCTATGTTGAAGTAAATACAAATTAACTAGTCCAACTTAAAAAATAAAAAAAGTAAGCTGACAAGAACTTAAAGCAGATCTGATGACTGTGGATTAAACATTTAAGTAAAAGGTTATGAAAATGTTTTTCTGGTTTAGTGCCTACTGAGATAGAGACCCTAGGACTTAAAAAGCATTTCACTTTTTGTTGATATATGCTATGCTCATTTCATGCAAAAAAAGAGCTTTGTCCACTTGCACTTGTTTGTGGTAATTAATATATTTTATTCACAATCCAAAATGTTAAATTCAAGGAAATGTTTTAGCCTAAGCTGTATGTACTACAAAAACTACCACTGCATGCTGGTCTTGGCTGTCACTTTTTCCTGTCAGTAAAGGTAGTTTATTACTAATGTTGATTCTTAAGTTCTGACAACTTTCCATGACACAGCTGATGCTTTGAAATGAAAACTAGACAGTATGATACAGTTGCAGAAATGTGCTTATTTCATGTAATGTATATTTTGCTCTCCCTGTGAGCACTTAGTTCCTCTTGATTAGCAGCACTAACCTACTGAACTCAGACTCACCAAATCAAATTAGTGCATTTTCACATATACTGGATCCTACACTCCAGCTAAGAACAAATGCACAGAGATGTTTGTAGAATTTTCGACTGAATTTTATACATGCATACAAAAATACTGAAAAAATTGCTAAGAAAATTATTTCAGTGACCACATCTAATAACCAGATTTGTGCTTTTTTATTCCAGTGACCACCTTAGTTAGTGATCAGATGTGTGCTTTATGCCTTAGATAAGTGTATTTGAACTCTAGAAAAAACAGAGTTGGTGGCTCTGCAGTGAATCCTGGTCCTAGAAGTCCTGGAATCTGAAAGAGCCACAGAATGAACTAATGCATATACACAGTGAAACCAAACATTCCAGTACAATTGCAATCACAACCTTTAGATACTGAAGCTACAAATTAGGATCACAGTATCTGAAGAACTGGGATGGCATTTTCTTGACATCACCTGAGCCATTTCTGTTGACATTCAAGATTACCCCTCCCTGTACTTGTTTCTTGTTTGGTACAGTTTACTTCAGTGACACTGACAAAATTAAATATGGAAGAGTAAAAGTGCTACAGCTTCATCATACACAGATGTAGCCTGCTGCATCACACGGCACTGCAACAACTAGTGCTGCTACTTTACAATGTCATGCTCTGGGGGGTTGAACCTGACCTCTGATGACTGCTGCTTTGACATTTACATGACATTATTCCTGGTTCTCCAGTCTCCTACCACTAACCACAAACATGTTGGCTGATAGCTATTATACCATGACCCCCCCCATTAATATTCCAAAACGTGCACGCTGATTGGCCAGCGTGCACGTTGTAAATTGACTTATACTAATGGAAAAAGGTCCGGGAATACCAGACAGCTGTGGAAGGGCAGCAAGGAGGCATTATACAATGCCATTATTTAAGAAAAGTAATTATTTTTTTTTCTTAAATAATGTCATTGTATAATAGCAATAACCCACGCCTGGGTGTGGGTAATGCTGGATTTACCCACGGTTGGCTTTGTTTGGCCCCTTGGGCTTTGCCCTCGGGACCAAACCACGCCAAACGTGGGTAAATCCAGCATTACCAACACCCAGGCATGGGTTATTGCTATAATACATTTGTGTGTGTGTGTGTGTGGGGGGGGGGGGGGGGCATGCAAACTGCACATAAGCTTCCACCTGTAGATCAGCTTGTAGTTAAAAAAAAAAAAGTCTGCAAGCACTGCGAAGATTAATTCAGTAAACCAGCTAATAGCAAATAAAGAAAGAAAGAAAGAAATGCTTTGCTAGTGAAGCAACCACTTTTGTATTCAGACCCTTTCAGCGAGCAGGCTGATTGTACTAAGAATACAGCATCTTTTCAGGAGAGAACTAGTGTGATATATTTATACAGATTAGCAGAAATTTGTCCAGAACAGCATACAAATTCCAGATTTCATACTTGTATGCAATTATGAACTATGAAAGAAAGATATAAATGGTTCTATATAACTAAAATGCTCATCCACCACCTCAAGCAAACGGGACCTTGATTTAATGAAAGACAGACCTCAGACATCCAGCATCCTATAATGCTGCTCTGTAGTTTCACTAAGAGAACATGAATTCAAGCACCTAGAGTTGAGATAGACCCCACATCAGGCTTGGAAGTACTGTATAATGCAGAAGCAAGTCACTTATATACACAGGATTAAATAATTTCAGCTATTCCTGTGTATAACAATACACCACTACTTTGAATGGTCTGTGAAGGGATCTTGGTTTTACTTTAACTTTTCCTTGTAAAATCCCTAGAGTTAAGAGTTGATGCACGTTTATGTTTCACTTCTCAACTTTTACAAGCACTCTTCCAGTAGACAGCTCTACTTCAAAGGCACAGAGCACCTGGTGACCAGCAATGACTGGCAACCTGGACAGCATATGACAAGAGATGCCACAGGGTCGCAGTAGGTTTTCTCTGTGCCACACAACCTAAAAGTTGCTAACATCTTAAAAAGCTGCTAGATGCCCTGCAATGTTTTAATCTGAATTACTTCCTCGTGCACATAATCTCGTTAATTCAGTCTAATAAAGGATATTCAAATAAACAGAGAAACATTATATCCTCAGTGTGAAATGCACTTGGCCTGTGTTGTTAAAAACTGGAAAGCAACACTTTTCGCTTATTGTCAGAACACACAGGTCAATGACCAGTGCTTCACTTTAGAGCACTGCTAAGCTTCCTAACAAAATAATGGCTGCAGATGGCAGGGAGTGGTGAATGCAGCATGTACAGTCAACTAGAAGAATTACCAGCAACACAATAAATATGTCACTAACAGAGTTAGTCCATTTAACAAAGGAATGCGATGTGCAGATTACCAGTGTATGCATTAAGCAACTAATAATGCCAGATAGGGGTTATGTGTTACTGTGTAAATAGTGCCTTCCCACGAGTGTTCTGAAGCCTGACTCCCATTTGTTTTTGTTTTAATTACTATAACAATTTTGATGTAAAATAGTTCCTCTGCCCACTGTTTCAAAGATGCTGTAGTATAAGCGGACGAATCACTGCGGGGGGGGGGGGGGACTGAAGTCAGAAAATAATGAGTTACATTTCAGTTTCATTCTTTATCATAGCTCTCAGCTAATTAGGGACAAGTCTCAACAGTATGTGGGAGAAATCCAGAAGTAATCAGGGACACTTATCTGTACTATTAATCTGAGACAGTGACAGAATAAGAGAATGTAAATTAATATACATTTTCTGAAGTCTAGAATGATTTGTCATTGCTTATTGAATATAGTTCACCACCTTTCTCCAAAAGTCACCATTTTTAGGATGGATTAAGGAAGACATAGCTAAAAGTTATGTCAAAATCAGGGGTGTTCTTGAAAATCAGGGACAGGTAAGAGGTATGGACTTTATATTCTACAGAAACTGCAGGTTAACATAAATCCTGTTATTATAGCAACTTTCTAATTTTATAAGAGCAATATTTAAAATCTGTCCCTGTTTTGAAGCCTTTGCTTGCCTTCCCCATTATTTGAGGCTTTATCTGGATTTCTTGATCTAAGAGGTTGAGAGGTATAAATACCTCATACTTTTAAAGGAGTTACATACACCGCTTGATCGCTCTCTCCCTCTCTCTCTCTCTCATACATACACTTCCATGAATGTAAGCACCCATACACACACACACACACACACACACACACACACACACACACAGAAACAAATACACACTCATAAACATACACTTATTTTTTATTATCATCCATTTGTTTTAATTTTACACTAGCTAAACAGCAAACATGCTGCATAGTGTGTGCAAAATAATGGCTTGATTACTCTCTCTTACTTTCATTCACGCATAAACTCACACACAGGAACATATACTCTATTTTTTAATTTCACAGCCGCTAAGCAGCAAAAGTAATGCTTAGTGAACGTAAAATAATGGCGGATGTTGGGTTACTTTTAGTCCGAGCTCCATAGCAGCTTAACATGCTGCCATGAAGAGGCGGACTCATTTTTCAGTGGGCATTACATGCACATTAACACCCTGCTGGAGAACATTCCTTCTCCAATCAGTGGAGATCTACAGACAGTCACTAAATCACAAGTATAATGCCCTATAACAGTGGACTGCAATGTGTCAGCAGCCCTCCTGTGTCTTTTCCTCCTAAGGTTCAAAGTATGGGAAGACTACAGAAAAGGAGAGGAAGCAGGTAGGATAAGAATCTGGGATCTGTAAGTAAACTGAAGAAATGTCTTAATTCCTAAGCTTGGGTTCAAAATCAGACAAGACCACTGAAAAGCACATGCTATAGCTACAATCGGGAGGTCTGGGAGTAATTACTAAAAAGGAAATTCAGGACAGTGCTAAAATTAAAGCAGTATGGTCAGATAACGGCAAATGGTTGGGACTTACGGGGAGGCCTTGTAATATTTTAGTTTTTATTAATTGTTAACTGGGTAAGTAAACTGATCTAAAGACAGTTTTCAGACAAAACCTGGCAAGCAATAGTAGGAAATAATAAATGATGGTTGATATTTCACAGGCATAGACAACATGATATGATGGGAAATATAAACCATACAAATGCAGCAATATAACATCAAAAGGTTCACATTTGATTACAAGTTAACAGCAGAACGTGCATGCCTACATTGTGCTTCATATGTAAAAAATGCAGCAGTTTGTTAAAGCAATATAGTTCGGAATTTCAAAAAGAAAATGTGCTAGAATGATCCAGACACTTCATGCATGTATTCATATATATATTTATCCTTTTTGCTTCAAAAAATCATACTTTTTTGTTTAATTCTCCCATTTACAGCAACACAGCTGTAACCTACTGACTCATTTTAGTGCTTGCACTGAATATCTGACCAGTAATAAGAAATTACTCTTAACAAGAAGTTTTGAAATAAACCTAGAAAGTAGAGTGTTTAGAAGTAACAGTATCATTATTTATATAAATGCAAAAATAAAAAGCACAGTTCTAGCCAATATACCTTAGCTGTCAGTACATGTGCAAACAGTTCTTGGTGGTGCATTCCTGTCCTGATATTTACCTGGCCAGTGGATTCCTGTCCTGATATTACCTGGCCAGTACATTTCTGTCTCAATACTTACTTGACTCATCAAGTAAAATAATTTATTAAAACACAAACTGTCAAGTCTAGGGCGACTCCGTAACACTACTATATTAAACACAAGGACAAACTGTCAAGTCTAGGGCGACTCCATAACACTATTATACTAAACACAAGGACAAACTGTCAAGTGTAGGTTGACTCCATAACATCAAGACCAAAGAAACTACATATTCAAACTGCATAACATAGGCATGCTTACTCAAGGCTAAAAGCTGCACAGCAGATGACATAGTTTGTGATGAGATACTGCCATACACATATTTCCATGCAAGTAAAACAGATTTTTTAATTAAATTGTTAACCAGGTGACTGAAGTGTCTTTCAGGCCCTTTTGAGTGAGTATCTGTCAGACGGGCAAGATTCACTAAAATAAAGTATGAAAGATTAGAACAGGCAGTCTCAGAGCATGTTTTTTGGGAGGATGGAGGAACACAGTAACGAAGAAAACGCACACAGGCACGGTTACGTTGTAGTTTTACATCTTGTTCTTTCAAAGCCATGGCACCAACCAAGAAACACTGTTAAATTCAGACCAAAACATCCACCAGTTCTAGTGGAGTATGTTAGCATCACTTTTGCAGAAAGTTACAAATGACAGCTGTGTATAACTGAAATAAAGACGCAAGATATTGGAAAAAACTGGCAAATGAACCACGGTATTGGGAGCATAATAACTAGAGAGGAAAAGGTGATAGAATGGGTAGAGGCCAAAAATTTATTTGGACTGGTGAGGGATTGCCTTCCCTATCAAGCTTTGATATCCAACTATAAGCAGGGAGAAAGAAATAGGGGGTCCTAAACGAAAGACCAGCAATGGTAGAGTTTTTAGTAAAATCTATAACAGAAGCTGCCATTTAAAAAGGAATAATTAGTAGAGCATATAAAATACTGCATGAAAACTACAAGAATCAATCAGAGGAGGTTAGAAAGGATTGGGAAGAGAGACTGCATGAGCAATTCACAAAGAAACAATGAGAGGCTATATCTATGTCTCCCAAAATCCCAAAAAATTCTAAAAGATTTAGGATTTTTGCTTGGAAATGTTTACATGGATATTTTTATACCTCAAGTAGAAGTAGAATCCAGAAAGTTTTTCCTCAGGTAGGCAGCAAATGTTGGAGGTGTAATGGGGAAGAAAGAGGTACTTCTGAACATATTTTCTGGGAGTGTGGTGGGTTGGCAGACTTTAAGGATTCCCTGCCGGATGCAGTGTCAGAGATGATGGGTGGGCAGACTGCTGTGATGAGGAAGATGATTTTTCTGAGCTATGATACAGAATCAGAATTGCCTAGACATGGTAAGGCCTTGCTGTGTCTAATTATGGCAGCTGCCAAAAAAGTAATTACTAGAAAATGGAAAGCAAAATCTAAACCAACTATATTAGAAGTAGTGAATATAGTAACAGAGATAAAACAACTGGAACCGAGACCTGCATAGGAAAAAAATGGGAATTGTGGAAACAATACATACAGGGGAGGATTAAATGAGCTATGTAATGTTTGACTGAAAATGATTGGGTACATTATAAGCAACATATAATGTTTGCAACTGGGAGTGTCAATATAGTTTGTGATGTAAAATGCTTACAACTAGGATTGTGTCAGTGTGGTTTGCTTTCATTTATATAAATGTATGATTGTTTATGCTGTAAGTGATGGTTTAATAAAGATGCTTCTTGTTTAAAAAAAAAAGGGGGCAGAAATTGAATAATTTATGTAATGTTGCTTAGGTTATATGATATATAGAAATATATGTGAAGTATAATGTTTGTTATGTTAATTTGTTAATACAGTTTGATTACTTTTGTATAAATGTAAATTTGCTTACTGTATGTCATAAGTGATAATTCAATAAAGGTGTTCAAACAAAAAAGACTCAAGATGATTCTAGGTTTTTAAACTAAACTGTCAGATAGCAGCTACTTATAATAAAGAAGAAGAATTCTGAGCAATCAGAAACTCACTCTTCAGCTTCTCAGGTCACTGCTTTAGCAAGAAGTATTCTATGGTTTCCTGCAGTAGAGCAGTCAGGCTTGCTAAACAAACTGCATGCTTTAAGCAGAAACATGGAAGCAGGCAGGAGAAACGCACACACAAAAGGCATCTCCATGTTGCCATAGCAACCAACATCTAACTTGAACCCCACAGGCTCATTTTGATGTTAGCAGACTTTCTGAATATGGCCACCTTTCGTTACTCTCCATTAAAGACGAGCAGCCACACTGGACTTGTATGAAGATTAAACCACTTTTGATTTCACAAACCAATAGCACTTCAAGGTGTTTTGCATCTCCTACAACATTCAGTTTCCTCACTTGGCACTCTAGTACAGTACTCTTTAGTGGAATCTGTTGTGCATAATCCCCTGGGAAGGACCAAAAGACATCAATGTGTGTGAATGTCATCATGCAGTGTATTGGGAGGTGGTCCCTAAAGTCTTCCTACTGTGGACCTGCAAGTATGATGCAATGGCAAGCCTAGTGGGGACACACACACACGCACACACACACACACACACGCACACACACACGCACACACGCACACGCACACACACAGACACACACACCTTTCAACTGTCCCTGATTTTGACTCAAAGTTTAGCTCTGCCCCTCTTAATCCCTCCATACTTTGGTGATTTTTGAGAAAAGGTGGTGAATTACACTTATTAAATAATGAAAATAATTAGAGCTATAGAAATCTCTTACTTCATGAAATGTCTATCAAGTCACATTGCCGTAATCTGTCAATGTCTTAACCTAATAGCACTGACATTTTAAAAAGTGTCCCTGTTTGTCCCAGATTATTTCTCAATTTGTCCCTAATTGGTTGGAGCAATGCACACACACTTTCAGAAATCTCAAGATTAAAGATAACTAGTTATGAACCTGATAGTGTAAGTGTGTTGAGTTTTTAACTCAACGTATACTTTCTTTTTCTTCAATGCAACTCATGCAGAAAATCACAAACTGGCAGTACATGAAAGTATTTCAGACCTGTTAATGAAAGACTGACAAGTGAGCTTGCACTGACACAGACCAATGCTAAGTAAGTAGGGATTAATTTAGCCAGGGACTAAAAGCAGTGCTTCTGGTGTTTGCCACCATAAAGTTGAACATTGTGTTAAACGCCTCTGATCACTTACAGGCTTGCAAGTGCAAGGGAATGGTGTATACGTACCACAGGAATATAAACCAGATTAGGTCAAGAGTAGGTCGGGTCATGACACTACTGTTGACTGGATTCTGGATTAAAGAAACCATGGAATCACAGTGTGTAGACTCTGTCTGCTGTCACTGCTGGTGGAAACACACCAAAGAGCATTTAGAAAAGGATGACGGCATATTACTGCTGTCACTGCTGCAAAAGTACAATATGTAAAGCAAAACGTCACTGATATTGAGTGAATGTGCCTCCTAAAACATACAAATCCAGACGTTTAGTTTCATTTTCAAGTACTAAGTGCAGCATTAGTGGGGTTACTCTCTTAAGTGTTCTTCAGATGAGATATTAAAACAGAGGTTCCAAATCCCTAAGTTGGTGGTACATCGGGTGAATGTAAAGGATACCACATCATTTAGTTTTTCCTTACCTATGTGTAGAGATTTAAGTGACTTTAGACACATTCTACAAAATAATTGGAAGATCATTTTGAGTGATCCAAATATTAGAACTGGTTTAGGGAAAGAACCTGTATTTTCGTACAAAAGAACTAAGACTTTAAAGGCATTTTTTTGAAAATAAAGATAGTCAGCTCAGTTTAGCACCTGTAATTAATGTTTCTAAACCCAAAGGAATGCACAAGTGTGGTAAATGTGTGTGTTGTCAATATATTTTGAAGGTGAATTTTATACTTTTCCACACTGCAGTTAAGTGTCCTTTCCTAGCTTCTTTGACTGTAATTTGAGCATGGTGGTTTATTGAGCAGTGTGTTCTACATGTTCATGTTTTTATGTTGGGAAAACTGTCCGTAGGTTGAGTGACAGGATAAAAGAACATTATGATGCTATCAGGAACAAGGACCATGTTAATGCACTCAGTAAGCATAGTGCCTCATGTAATAATTTTAAGTCTTTTAAGTTCTTAGTATTGGAACAAATTAAAGTCTTTTTGGGGACTCTGACTGCAAATTGCAGGTTCAAGAACTGAGATGGCAGTTGTGCTTGAAAGCAGAATTTTTTCCAGGTATCTGAAATGTGCCTTAAAATGGTTTCAATAATCTTAGTGTTTTCAGTTTTGGTTCCTTTTCAACTAGTATTCAGCTTTTTTCATGACTATAGTTTATACATAGGAATCAATTCTTTGACTTAGACATGTTAAAGAAAAGGGCACATTTTATTTTTACTTTTGTACAGTTTTCATTAGTAGTGGCATTCATTAACAGTCTTAATATGTATGAACATTTATGTATATTCATTACTATACATTATTGTTCTTTACTATTGCCTCAGTACTGCATGGTAATATTCATGATCTGTGTTACTACTGTTATACATCAGTCCCTTAACATTTGATCCATTCTGAAGACGTTCCGATACAATAAACAGGAACAAAAGCTTAAGGAATCACTGTGGGCAGCCTTATTTAGTCTCTTCAGTAATTTTTTAATTTTTTTTTATTATCTATAAGAAGTTATTGATGCATTTACTGAAAAGAGTAGGGGAATTTCTCTAGTGCCTTGGCCAAATTTCTAATAGTCAGTATGAATTCCATCTCCAGTGTACCGCAAAATAGGTCTAGCGGCTGTGATTTAGTTAAAAAAAAAAAAAAAAACAAGAGGACATAATGCCTAATTACCCAGACAGTCTGCAGTACAAAGGCAAGTTCAACAGTGATATGCAACACACTTGAACAGAACGGAAATATTTGTTTAAACATTTTAAATAGATTGCCCTATCTCACGTAAAAATGCTTTTTCAGGAAACAACCAGAACATCATGCTCCTCTACACATGATAATTTACCTTTAAAATGCTAAGTTAAATAACATTAAGATAGTTGGAGGTTTACCACTGATAGCAGTCTGACACATTTACTTCCTAGCCAGATATAAATTTCAAACACTTGATGCATTCTTTAACGGCTTACATATGGCACTTGATAGCTTTAGATCGAGTGCCATGATTATTTCCCTCATCACTCCTATTTTAAGTGGGCCGTTTCATACACAACAACTTGAAATGTTTTAGTAAGGATCAGTCCTTATAAATCTGTTTTCTCTCTCCATGAAATCATCACAAGACTAGTAAGTAGGTACATCTAACATCTGCTTCCTTACTTGCCGGGTGATGTGTCTATCAAGATCTGTGCAGGCATTCCCAATGCTCTCTCTCTCTGGTAGTGGCACTGCGCGAGAGTTCAAAGTTCTCAAAAAGTTTCACTGACATCAGAAGTAGTATTTTATGAAGAATTTTATTAAACAGACCATATATACTGAGAATGACAAAGGGGATAATGCATCGTGGAATAATACGCACCTCATGTTTTGGTGCAAAAACTTAAAGAGAAAAACTGTGAAGAAACACCAATGCTAAACATCAAAGGAAAATGCTGTTTATTTATTTATTGACATTTGTTTACTGGGAAGTCCAACAGGGTCTAACAAGAATGCATTTTCAGCAGAAGCCTGTGGAGAAAAGCTCCACATACATTTCAATGAAGACAAAAAAATGCATTCATAAATAAAGTTTTAAAATATAAAATTCAAACAAATTCAGAAATAGTCAAAAGTCAGGTACAATAAAAACATAGTCCAGATGATCATAAGTCTACCTTGCTGTAATAAACATAACTGCTACTACCATTTTTAAATTAAAAATATGCTACAAAGAGTAGTAATGGCAAATATTTACGTAGTAAAAGTTGGAGAAACTTAGATACGAGAAAAATATACATGAGGTTGATATGTGAATACAAGCCTTTAAAAGGAAAGCTCAATTAGAGGGCATATGGGTATATCTTTCAGAGGAGAGATATAATTAGGATGCAAGAATGATACAGGATGGAGACAGAGAGCTGAAGACAATGAACAGGGATCCTTAAAGGAGAGGACATATAGATGTAGAAATTAAGAGGGAAAGAAAAAAAGGAAACAGAGATGTAAGATGAAGACAGGGTAAGGGAAGAAGAAGAAAAGAGGTAGTAGAAAATACACCAGGGAAAAGGGGTATTAGGAGGCAAAACATGAGTAGAAAATACACAAGGGAAAAGGAGTATTATGAGGCAAAACGTGTAGAAAATACACAAGGGAAAAGGAGTATTATAAGGCAAAACATGAGTAAGCAGCACTACTTCAAAAGACTTCTAGAGTTACTGAAACAGTTTTCTTTATACTGCTCGCTTTCTTCTTCTTCTTCTTTCAGCTTTTTCCCGGTTAGGGGTCGCCACAGCGGATAACCGTCCACTCATGATTGGCAGTGGAGTTTTACAGTGTCGAGTTGCCAGCCCGGCGCCCAATCTTCCACAGAAGGCACACACATGCACACACTCACACCTAGGGCCAATTTAGTGTGTCCAATCCACCTACAGCATGTCTTTGGGATGTGGGAGGAAACCGGAGCACCTGGAGGAAACCTACGCGACCACAGGGAGGACATGCAGACTCCACACAGAAGGCACCCCAACCGAGGATCGAACCGGAGAACCTCTTGCTGTGAGGCGGCAATGCTAACCGCTGCACCACCGTGGCTGCCCTACACTGCTCACTTTCTACATAAGCAAATTACAATGTCTTAACTGGCTATTTAGCCAAAGTGTTTGACTAAATAAGGGAATATTATTCTGGATGCAGTAATTAACAATAAGCATGGGCATTGATTTACAGTGATTGAAAAAAAGGCAAATTCTACTTGGAAGATTCTGAAAACTAGCGTCTGGCAGTGGCAATTGGTCAAATTACATTTTTTATTAAATTTACTTAGCAACTCACATGCAAACCAGTTTTAAAATGCCAGAAGTGCACAAGTATTCTAAATTAAATATATGATAATCTCATGTTACCCATGAGTGTGCACTGGCAAAAATTAGGTCTGTGCAAATGAAAGGAAACATGCTTTCAGACTACAATACGAAGGGCTGGTTTACATGTCACAATTATGTACACACAATAATTGGCTTACATGACAGTTATGTATACATACTACATCTTAATCAGGCCACGCTGTGACCCTCAATGGTAAACACACCATTAGCAAGGGGTATGTAAATCAGTTCTGTGATAATGTGGCACAAACAGCTGCTGGTAGTGCAGAGACCATATACACTGCACAACAAACCTGGAATATACTCTCTACATCCTCAGCCTTGCATTCTGCCAAAGCAAAGCTAAAACAAAGTGACAGAGATTACTGTTTTCCATGCAGTATGACAGGAGTGACTATGGCTTCTGCAAGTAAGATGTGACACAACTCACCAGTGTAAAGTGAATGGTGGAGGCATAGTGACTGATGTTACTAACTGGCACATGGCAACATAAAGGACAAAGGCTTGCGGGGTGCACTGTTACTGCAGTGCTACTAACAGATGCATGGCAACATAAAAGGAAAAGGTGTGAAAGGATGTACAGTGACTACCACTGCTAGTAATGGGTAACAAACAATATGGAGGATAAAAGTATGATGAGGTGTAAAGTAGCATTTCAACAAGAATGAAATGACAGTGGCAAGATGTACACTTACTGTCCTACTGATGACACTGCAATAAGGAGAGGGGTGTGTGTGATGTATGGTAACTGCTGCTGTTACTGGGTACTTGGCAACACAGAGTGAAAGAGGGTGGTGGGGCTGTAAGGTGACTACTGCTGACATAAAGGACATGACAAAATTGAGGTGATAAGCTAGCAAGAAGTGAAGTGACTGCTTCTGCTGCAATGGACATGGCTCTTAACCTAGATTATGATCTTGCCAACTTCCTTTACCCTTTCATGAGAGAACATTTTTTATGACACCCAGACCACACTTCTCCACCTCCAACTCTCCCTGTCCTGAGTAACCTAAAACCGTTCATGATTCACCTTTTGTTACTGGCCCATGTTCACTCTTCTCTCCAGTATCAATCACTGCTTGCAACATGCCCTCTTCTTACCCAGTCTCTTTGCATAGCAAAACATTAATGCCCAACCATACCCCAAGTCACCATTTTCTCTATCCTTTTCCCCTTTTGTTAGCTGCTTGAGTATTTAGCTCCCTTTTCTGCCTCTTGACAACTTCCTATTACTTCTGTAGCAGATTAAATTTACAATCTTTTATGATGTGCCTTTATATTTAGCAATGAGTCCCTTCTGGGCTACAGTGTAGCCTTTCAATGGCAAAGAGCTAGTTTATATGCCAGGTTTCTCTTCCCAAACCCCCTGCCTTTTCCACTGTCACAGCGCATCATTAACTCTGTAGTACTCCTCAATTGTGTGCCTGCCAGCATGGGGAACACTTCTGAGAATGCTACCTCCACCCCCCCCCCCATCCTGGCATCTCTCTCACCTTCATGGCCCTGCTTGCTCCCAGCTCAGCTGTTTTTTCCAACAGGTTACTGGTACCCACATGGACCTCATATCTGTCTCCCTTACCAAATCTAAGCACCCAAGACTATTGTCAGTGTAACCTTGTTTCTCTTTCCTCCCATAACAATAATTTTAATCCTCTTGGTGACAGTGTTACCAATCACCAAAACATTCTTCTCTTTCTCCATTCTCATTCTGAAGTCCTTCAGTTCCTGCCCTGTACCAATGCCCTTTATACAACCTCCTCTTCCTTGCTTCCTCCACATTCTGTGTTACATACAATTGTTTCACTTCCTGTACCTTTTTTTATAATCCCTTTCCACTCTTCTCTTTCACATTCTGCCTTTTCAGTATGATTGACAGTGTCACCCTGCCCATTTCTCTCCTGATTTCCTTGTGATGTTGGCTTCTCAGCAGCTGAAGGCCACCATAGCAGTTTGATAGACACCTCTAAGCTCCATTCCCAATCATCTGTCACTGCTCTCTGCAACTGTCCTTCTCATCCTTACATCAGCCAGAACCACTTTCCATGTCCTTCCTTTAACTTATTCTGTGCCACCTCACTTAACTGTACTCATCCGACAACCTCTGCTCATACCCTCTGCCATCTCCAACCCTACTTTTTTGCCATACCAACCTCTCATCAGGCTCCAGCTGCCTTGTCTTTTCCAAGCCCCACTCCATTCTTTCTTCTATGGTTTTCACAAAGACTCAAATCTCCTACAGACCCTACAACATCTGACAGTCTGAAACTCCCTCACTACAATGGCTACTCTGGTACCCTACTGAAATGTCAGGAATCACAATGCAAAGTACCTAAACACAGATTAAAAAAAAAAAAAAAAGTAATGCATGTTGCTCTCCTTTAAGCTTGTTTTTGCAGAATAAAATACCCCCCTCCCCCAAACTTGCTTACATATGCATACTCCCGAAACTGGCATACCTTGGTGAAAAGACTATTGCAAGCAACTGCAGTCTCTGACATAGAACATATAACCCTGGATTTTCGGACATTTAGACACAACATTGCAGGACTCGACACTGGGCATTACGAGTCCAATCACTGCGAATGCTGACTGGCTGTGCCATGTGCAGAGCACCTGACAGTTCCTTACCTTTTCCAGGCAGCCTGTGCTGTTGATTTCATGCTGCTTTAGGCTTAGATCCTTTACGTTTCCATTGTTTATTTATTTGTACCCCAAACAGACTTGTTAAACAGAAGGCAGGGAAAACAGGAAGGTATACAATCACTACTGCTTCCAGGATCACATAGCAATAGAGAATTGGGTGGGGGGCACTCTTACACAGCAATGTGGATGAAGGAGATGAAACAGATGTACAGCCATTACTGAAAGGTTTAGGGGCTACACACCAACATGGGGTATACAGTAACTTATGCTGGTAATCTGGACATGGTAACATGGGTGGAGGAAGGCAGGAAATGCTACAGTCATTGCAAGTTGCAGTGTTAAACACATGGGAAGGACGGCGGGACTTACAGTTAATATTCTTAACGGGTAATGGCTATACAGGGATGTGCAGTCATTGCTGATGTTTATACTGCAAAGAAGAAGGTATGTGCAATAAGTCCTGCTGATACTCCTGACATGGCATGAAGGCTGGGGTGGTGCTGTGCAGTGCCAAAAATATCAAACACTTAATAGAATTAAATATGCAGTAATTCTCAGAAATGAACTACAATTATAGCTGTATATAATGTACATTACATGCTCGCATACACACAGACATACCCTTCAAAGCTGCACCACTGATCCTATCAGCAAACTGCTAATTTGGGCCCTGCATGGGGCCATTTACATTACTACATTACCACTCATTTCTGAGGTTCAAAAACTGAGGAATCATTACTAATGAATGGGGGGGCACAAGTCTGTTACTGCTCATTCCATAAATTTAACTGGTACAGGTTCCCTGTTTTTCTTACACTGAGTTGAGAGTCAACAAATCAGCAACATGCCAAAAGTAATGTATCCCTAGATATCTATGTGTATGTGTGTGTGTATTTACATCAGTGTGCCACCCAACAACAGCCCCTAAGGCAAGACAACATACCCAACACTTTTGTCATAAGTGACTCTATAGTCAGGCACACTGATGTCCCACTCACTAGGCTGAGCAGAGAGAAAATTACAGTCAGCTGCCTGTCGGGTGCTAGGATCCACCACATAACGCATGCACTCAAGTCACTCCACAACAAGTACAGATATGCCTCTGTCATTGTCCATGACGGAGTGAATGACTACGTACCTCCCTGGACTACATGAAAAGAGACATGGAAGAGCTCTCGGATCACATGGCCCAGGCAGGTATGACTAGCCCTGAGTAGCATCCTGCCTTCGCCCAGAATGATACCACAGTATAAGGACAAAATGATTGAATTCAACAATTGGCTAAGCTTCTGGTGTCATTCAAAGGCGATCCAGTATCTGTCTGCCTGGGATGACATGATCGACAAACCACAATGCTTTGCCAGAGATGGTCTGCACCTGTCACCCCTGGGATTCAGGTTACTGGCTAAAGCTCTTGCAACCTCTATAGCGCCTTTTTTAGGCAAGGTTCAAAGGACAAAACCACCACTGTAACAGATACAAGCATGCAAAATATGAAGGTAATGCTACTCAATGCTAGAAGTCTAAACCTCAAAATGCACTCTCTCGAGGCACTCCTAAAAATGGAGAACATCGATATCTGTGCAGAAACTGAGACCTGGTTCAAGACTCCAGAGAGCACCCCTGCAATACCAGGCTACAACTCTTATCACACTTTTCGGCCACCAAACCAAGACCGAAACACTAAAGGTGGAGGAGTATCCATATTCACCAAGGATATTCACACCTCCAGGCTAGTTGCCCAACACAATGGATCTGAAATTCTCCAGGTGCAACTAACACTAGGTAAGACTGCAATCCAAATTGTAGCTTGCTACAGATCCCCCACCATGCCCCAAGATTCTCACTACACCTTTCTAAACATACTGGAAAATATTAAGTTACAACCAAACACCCTAATACTGGGTGATTTCAACTACCCTGCCATTAACTGGGAAAACTACTCGGGTACCAACACCTTTTCCCAACGGTTCTTGGAATTCATAAATTCCAATGCCCTGGATCAACTAATCCATTGTCCCACCAGGGGCTCCAATATCCTAGACCTGGGTCATTACCAACAAGGGAGATAGATGGTCCACACCAGTGGTCACTCACTCATTGGTCAGGTCTGACCATAAGCAAATCATCCTTAACATCCACATCCCACCCCCCAGTAAAGAAACCTCTGTAAAAAACTTCTCCAGAGCCAACTTCATGCTACTTAAGTCAGAAATGACAAACTTCATGGCACCCATGTAGATGGGAGCTGAAAGTTCGACTGCTGAATCCTACACTAAGGCACTGTACGAGCACATCCACTCATGCAGGAATCGTGCCATCCCAAACAGAACCAAGACACTTTCCTCCAAAAAAGGAATCCAATCAGGTGGTCCCCTGCCATAAACAAACTATACAACAGAAGGAAGAAACTGTTACAGAAAAGAGGAAAATCCGAGGATGCAAAAAACTCCCTTACCAGCCTCAGTAAGAAGCTGAGATCCCTCATAAAATCCTCCAAAGCTAGTTATGAAAATAAAATTGCCAAATATTCCAAAGACAACCACAAGGCATTCTATAGTTATTTCAAGAATGGCAATGTTCAGATCTGCTCTGAGCTACAACAGAATGGCATTAAATATACTGATCCCAAGGATATTGCCAATATCCTGGCAGATCGATTTAGTGCCAACTTCACCCCCATCTCACCCCCTAAAGGGCCCATCTCAATACCAAAAGATTGCCAAATTCGATAATCACGGCCAGACAGGTAGAAACCGCACTCTCCAAAGCTAAGAATACAGCATCCATGGGACCAGATGACATCCCGGGCTGTGTACTACATGAACTACAAAATGAACTGGCACCTCACCTAAGTGTCATGTTTAATCATATGCTCACCTCAGGCTTCCTGCCCACTGAGTGGCGCACAGCTACAGTTATCCCACTCCACAAGGGGGATCCATCTTGGAACCCTGGAACTACTGTCCCATCAGTCTGACGAGCCTGATCTGCAAGGGCATGGAACTTATAAACAAAGACATTGGCAACCTTCAAACACTGGACCCCACCCAGTTTGGATTCGTGAAGGGCCGATCTTGTCTCCTGAACCTGACTGACTTCTTTGAATCATTCTCCAGAGCTGTGGATGAGGGTAAGGCAGCCCACACAGCCTATCTGGACCTCGCCAAGGCCTTCGACACCATCACCCACTCTGGAATCATAGACAAACTTACTAAGCTGGGCATAATTCCCTACGTCACTCGATGGGTTGCCAACTGGCTTACTGAAAAAACCCAGACTGTAAAAGTAGCTGATTCCAAATCCAGCTCCAGTCAAGTGACAAGTGGAGTACCTCAGGGTTCAGTCCTGGGACCGCTCTTGTTTGGCATCTACTTCTCTGAAGTACAGGCCAACACTAAGGGACTCTGGCTAACAAAGTTCACAAATGACTGCAAACGGGGTGCCATTATTGAATCCCCAAATGATGTGGATATTCTACAAAAGGGCCTTACAGAAACAGATGCTTGGTGCCAGAGCCATGGGCTCAAGCTTAATGCTAAGAAATGTATAGTTATCCCCTTTGGGAAAAAACATGTACCCATGAATTACCACATAGATGGCAGTACACTAAACACCGAAAGTGTGATAAGAGACTTAGGGACACAGGTGGACAGTGGTCTCACCTTCCATAACCACATCACCATAACAGTCAGGAAATCCTTCTATGTGGCACACCTCATCACTAAGGGATTTTCATCCAGAAAAAAGGAGGTCATTGTCCCACTGTACTTATCCCTCATTAGACCCATTATAGAGTACAACACCCCGTTTGGTATGTACCTCACAAGACATCTGCAACAACTGGAAAGGCTGCAGAAATACCTCACTAAAAATCACAGGCCTAAAGCAGATGCCCTATGCTGACCATCTAAGAAAACACCAGCTATACTCTGTGGCATATTGTCTACTCAGAGGTGATTTATACTTAACATACAAGGCCATGTCAAACCCTGAGCTGTTGGACATGCTCCACTTAAAGAAATCCCAATCCCTCAGAGCCACACGCTCCAGGGATCTAAATCTTGTCATCACAATGAAAAAAACATGCTGGAGGGATAGGTTTCTGACCCAGAGACTCCCCATACTCTGGAATAGACTGCCCATACATGTCAAGCAGAGTGCCTCCTTGACCCTCTTCAAAAGGAACCTTGATGATTGGATGGGAGATAGGAAATTCACCCCAGGGATCACGTCAGTCGCCCTGCTATACAGGGGTCCAGGGAAGTAAATATTGTGGGAAGTAATATCCGGGGAATTGTTTGGCTAAGCTTGTATAGGCCCTAGGGCCGATAGCCTAGTACCAACCTATGAACCTATATATACCTAGATCTATCTATTTATCTATATGTACATATGTGGGTCCACTTAAATTGATCAACATATCCAAATTTCAATGTCTACGCATGTACAGAGAAATAGCCTTGGCACATGCAAATTACTGCACCCCCACCACCTGCTAATTGCATATACTGACTCTGAGAATGTACAATATCGGGGAAAGGACATAGTCACCAACCTCAAGAACTGTGCAACCTGGCATGCCTGTTGACCAAATTGTGTCAAATAAACATACCTGCTTTATTTCAACGTTTTTTGTAACTCTGCTACAATTGTAATATTTAATCTGATATTTTATAAAATTTCTGTAATGGTTGGAACTTTGCTCCCCGGGCCTTCACTAAAAATGGGACTTTTTGGCCCAGTGGACGTTCCCGGTCAACAAATGTCAATCAATCAATAAACAGATGTTGACCAAAATCCACATTCCGTCAAATTTACTGCATCATATATGTATAAATAGTTACAAACACACACACACGCGCGCGCACTCTGATGAATGACAAAGAATGCGTGACTACACATTTATATTTACATTTCAACTGTTTAGCTTATTTGCCTGAGACTCTTTTTTTTTTACCGACAACCAAGGCTATCTTAACAGCACATACAAAATTAAGTGTAGGAAAGGTCATTCTCACCAACACAATACACAAATAATAAAAAAGACGGGAGAGGAGAATGTGCATCAAAAAATTCCCTGAAACACAGCTCAAACCTTTATTCCATTCAAAAGAACAGAACTATACGTATATATGCATGTATATATTAATTGTATTACATACACACACACTTGCAAATATCTGGACTGGTGAAGCACACACTGAGTTGAGCAAAAATTTGCAAACACAAGCACAAGTGTCAAACACAATATAAAAGTCCCTCTCCAGCATACGTCACTGCAATTATGCCTGGCAGCATTTACAGCTAAAACAGATTGATTGATAATTGTACTACATTTCTAACCTACACAAGTACATGGAAAATATTTTGCATTCAGAACATTCAAAGAATGCTTTCTGCCTGCCTCTCCCAGTCAGACAGCACTTGGCTGAAACATACTGATTAATTAAAATAAATGCAAATCATCATAATCAAAGCATGCCAACCATTCAGATCATCTCTCACTAAAGTCGCTTATGACTGACACACATGTATACACACACCCCCAGACACATGCTGAACCACCACACACACACACACAAACACACACACACACGAAAACAAGACACATCCAAAGACCTAGAGTCATACAGACACACAAAACAGCTAGGACAACCACAATTTTAGGTTTCCAATACATTAAGTGTACAGAAAAAATATGGAAGCATTCTACATGCCAACCACATTCCAGAAAAAAAAGGTCTCAGCCAAGCAAACCTAAAAAGGGCACAAATCAGATTAGTATACTAAGTAGAGCTGGGATGCCCAACAGGTGGCCCATGGGTCACAATTCAGCCTGCCAAAGCATTATATGCAACCTGCGGCATGCCATAAACCTGTCAACTTTAAAATTCTTTAACTTCCTGCATGTATTAACTGCGACTTGTCACTTTAAAAGCAACTTCCAATTAACTCTTCATCTGCATCACTACACGATGCACGTTGAGGAAATAGAGTGGTGCAACAGGAAGGTTTCCTTCTTTGTTTGTTTATGTTTCTTTGGTGGCATTCATAGTGGTCTGGACTTTTAGGGAAAGACTTCTTTTGTATTCAAAGACTAGCCATGCAAGTAATGCGTGCATTTGTATATGCTGATATAATAAGCGCGTGTGTTTGCTTGTTTGTATGGATGTAGTGTTGGTGTACAAGTATTTTGTTTGCAGCAGCGATATGTGCTTTATTGAAGCAGAAATCCGAAGTTACTGTAGGGATCAGTGGGGGAGTTGGTGTCATTTAGTACTTGTACAAACACTGAAGACAAACTACTGAAAGGATCGCTGGGGGGAACTTAAGTTTGATGTCAGTGAAGTGCTTCTGCATACATAGAAAAACTACACAAGGGATCGTTGGAAAAATAAATAATTTTGGTGTCATTGAAGTGCTTGTGCATACATGGTTAAAATAATGAAGGGGTCAGTGAATACCATGGGTTTCATACTTCTCAGTTATGATTTCTGCAGAGTGCCCAGATTTTTGATGCATTCTTTATTTATTTATTTGACATTCGTTTACCGAGGTGGTCTGACTGGGTCTACAGAACCCTTTTCAGCAGAGGCCCGGGGAGAAAAGCTCCACATACAGTACAATGCAAATTCAGTAAAATCCAATACAATAAAGATTACAGTAGAAATGCTATACAAAAATAAGTTGAAAGAACAAACTGCTACAAGATGTTGTAATATATTATTACACATCTAAACAATTCTATACAGTTAAAACATTACAGACGATAATAATCACTCTCACCATACATGATGTAGACATTGTCCAATAAAGTAGTATGTAGGCAGTGCATTGTGTGACAATGACTAATAGTACATGCAAACCAGAATGTTAGTTTCAGTTAGGAAAAAGCAGCCAGAAAGTTAGTGACGCAAACACACAGTGAGAGAGATGAGATTTAACAGAATAGAAGCAATAACGTTTGAATAGTAGCTTAAGGATATGGCATAGAAAGCAGGGAAGGAGTTAGAAGAGCCTTAGGACCTTGCAGTCTGTGAGGGATTGAAATGTGACAGAAAGAGGAAGACCTGAGCATCAGGCAGGCTTTATACAGGAGCAGAGCCATGTATTTTTGAGATGATTTTTTTTAAAGAGGCTTTGAAATGGGTTAGGCCAGGCACACACCTGGTAGCTAGAGGTAGTGAATTCCAATATATAGAGACAGAGTATGAATACAGAGAGTGACCAGGTTTTCTTGTGGGTTTTGAGATAGCTAAGAGATTTTTGTCTTCTGATCGTAGGGATCAATTTGGTGAGTAAGGTGTGACTAGATTGGTTAGTGCAGGGCAGGCAGTAGGCTTGAAAATAAGGTTGTGCAAGGTGGATAGCTGAATAAAGGCAAGTTGGTTGGGTAGTTCAAGCCAGTTTAATTCTAGGAGTGGTTTACAGTGGTGTGTGTGATATTTAGAGTTTGCGGCAAACTTTGGAACTTTATTGTAGCACTGTCCCAACTTGTTTAGGGTAGAATTTTGTAAGTTAGTTAAGATAGGGGCACCATAAAGAAGAGAGGGACGTACAAATGTTTTTACAAGGGTAGTTTTGGTTGCTGCAGTAAAGAAATATTTGTTTCTATAAAAGAGTACCAGTTTTTGATGAGTTTTCTTTATATTTTGCTGTATATGGGGGGTCAAATGAAAGTTTACTGTCAATGATAACACCTAGAAGTTTGGTTTATAGGTTCATAGTTTGGTACTAGGCTATCGGCCCTAGGGCCTATACAAGCCTAGCCATAACAATTCCCTGGCTATTTATTCCCACACTATTTACTTCCCTGGGCCCCTGTCTAGCAGGGCAATTGACATGATCCCTGGGGTGAATTTCCTTTCTCCCATCCAATCATCAATGTTCCTTTTGAAGAGGGCCAAAGAGGCACTCTGCT
Source organism: Protopterus annectens (assembly GCF_019279795.1). Lineage (NCBI taxonomy): Eukaryota > Metazoa > Chordata > Ceratodontiformes > Protopteridae > Protopterus > Protopterus annectens. The sequence continues at coordinate 1,295,016,930 of NC_056728.1, read as the reverse complement.
TGACATGTATGGGCAGTCTGTTCCAGAGTTTGGGGAGTCTCTGGGTCAGGAACCTATCCCTCCAGCATGTTTTGTTTATTGTGATGACAAGATTTAGATCCCTGGAGCGTGTGGCTCTGAGGGATTGGGATTTCTTTAAGTGTAGCATTTTCAACAGCTCTGGGTTTGACATGGCCTTGTATATTAAGCAGAGATCGCCTCGGAGTAGACGATATGCGACAGAGTATAGCTGGAGTTTTTTTATGGTGGTCAGCATAGGGCATCTGCTTTAGGCCTGTGATTTTTTAGTGAGGTATTTCTGCGGTCTTTCCAGTTGTTGTAGATGTCTTGAGAGGTACATACCAAATGGGGCCTTGTATTCTATAATGGGTCTATTGAGGGATGAGTACAGTGGGACAATGACCTCCTTTTTTCTGGATGAAAAGCCCTTAGTGATGAGGTGTGCCACATAGAAGGATTTCCTGACTGTTGTGGCGATGTAGTTATTGAAGGTGAGACCACTGTCCACCTGTGTCCCTAAGTCTCTTATCATACTTTCGGTGTTTAGTGTACTGTCACCTAGGTGATAAATCACGGGTACATGTTTTTTCCCAAAGGGGATAACTATATATTTCTTGGCATTGAGCTTGAGCCCTTGGCTCTGGCACCAAGCATCTGTTTCTTTAAGGCCCTTTTGTAGAGTATCCACATCATTTGGAGATTCAATAATGGCTCCCAGTTTGCAGTCATATGCAAACTTTGTTAGCCAGAGTCCCTTAGTGTTGGCCTGTACTTCAGAGAAGCAAATGCCAAACAAAAGAGGTTCCAGGACTGAACCCTGAGGTACTCCACTTGTCACTTGTCTGGAGCTGGATTTGGAGTCAGCTACTTTTACAGTGTGGGTTCTGTCAGTAAGCCAGTTGGCAACCCATCAAGTGATGTAGGGATTAATGCCCAGCTTAGTAAGTTTATCTATGATTCCAGAGTACGGGATGGTGTCAAAGGCCTTGGCGAGGTCCAGATAGGCTGTGTGGACTGCCTTACCCTCATCCACGGCTCTGGAGATTGATTCGAAGAAGTCAGTAAGGTTCAGGAGACAAGATCGGCCCTTCACGAGCCCTTCCTCCACTATTTCTAGGACAGTGTTGTCAGATGCAAGGATGTTCATAGGTGTGTACTAGGGTAATGGCCCAGGAGCCTTTACAAGCCCATAGGATTACCCTGGCATCATGCCACCCAACCTTAATTCCCAGTGCTTTAGTCGAGTAGAGCCACTGGAGTGATCCCTGGGGTGAATTTTCTATTTCCCATCCACTCATTAAGATTTCTCTTGAAGAGGGCCATTGAGGTGCTCTGTTTGACATGTATGGGAAATCTATTCCATAGCATGGGCAGTCTCTGGGTTATGAACCTGTCCCTCCAGCACATTTTGTTGATTGTGGTAATGAGTTTGAGGTCTCTGGAGCATGTGTTGCGGAGGGATTGGGATTTATTTAGATGCACCATTAACAGAGCTGTGTCAGACATAGCTTTGTAAGTCAAGCAGAGATCACCTCTAAGTAGGCGATATGAGACAGAGAATAGTTGGGAGTTTTTTTGAGTCTGTCCATATAGGACAAGTGTTTAAGGCCTAGGATCCTCATTTTGAGGTACTTTTGCGGCCTCTGAGGTACATGCCAAATGGGGCATTGTACTCTATGACTGGCCTAATGAGGGAAGAGTAGAAGGAGACAATGATCTATATATATATTATATTATAACTATATATTATAACTAAATTCCTATGCTTTTTACTACTAGTGACTAATGATACTTTATCCATATTTATTATTTTTTTTTCTTTCATCACTTGTTGATACTGGTACAATAATGCTGATTAATTTATCTCCATTTTTACCACTCTGAATTCATCTGGCAACTAACTAAATTCTTGCTTTTATGTATATATTCTGTATATGTTACTGTAATCAAACCAACTAAATTCCTGACTTATGTATATATTCTGTACATATTACTGTAACCACTATGTGTAACACTGTTTCTACTTCTGTACCAATTAATGTTTAATTTTTTTCCTGCTTCTTTGTTCTTGTCGGAGCTTTTCTCCCCAGGCCTCCACCGAAAATGGGCTCTTTTAGGCTCAGTGGACTTCCCCAGTAAACAAATGCAATAAATCAATCAATCAATCTCTTTCTTCCTGGATGCAAAACCCTTAGTAATGAGATGTGCCACATAGAAGGGCTATGTTGAAATGATCAGTGACAGGGGAGGTATTTTTGGGATGAAAGAGCACTAGTTTTGTCTTCTTTGGATTAAGAAAGAGTTGGGCATTTCTTAGCCAGGATTCAACTGCTGTAAAGGACTGTTGAGTTTTTGAAAGTAGTTCTGGTAGTGATTGAGCAGTGCAGATTATGGTGGAATCATCAGCGTACTGAATGAGGGTCCCAGGGTGAGAGGCAGCGTGAAGGTTGTTTATGAAAATGTTGAAGAATAGGGGTCCTAAGATGGAGCCTTGGGGGACTCCAGTAGGTTTGTGGAGGAAGGTTGAGAGTTCTTCTTGATCTGTTTCTCATAAAATTTGAGGTTTTCTGACAAATAATGAAGGACTAAATGTCATTCTTTTGAGTTTCAGAGTTCAGAGAATTACAAAAAATGCATACTGATCTAAACCTTGCTATGATAGCAAGTTTTTATGCATACAACAGCAGTGCTTAACATTGCAAAACCTGCTATACTACCAACTTCCGATGCTTATAAGAGTAATATTTAAAATCTGTCCATGATTTTGGGTCCTTTGCGCCTTCGCCATTATCTCTGCCTTAGTACAGAATTCTTGCACTACAGAGGTGTGGTTCTTTTTCATCCCATATTTTCTCTGCCCATTGTACAGCTTGGGATTCTCTGCTAAATCAGTAAAGATTTTAAAAACAGGTTGAGAGGCAGGGTGTTACTGACTTTACAGAGTGCAGTTTGAAACAGCCGGTTATCACTGTTTTCATTTTAAGGGGAAAAAAAGATTGTGAGTAAAACTATTGAAAAATAACCTGATTTATACAGAGGGGGAGTTTGAATCTGTTAAAACTTCATTTGTGTGTATTTATACTGCTCAGAGATTGCATATTTAACAGACTTATTTCTACTTTCCTTACATTTGTGTTTGGTGAGGGAGGGGGAAGTTGAATCTGTGCAAAGTTCATGGATTGCTGCGTATAAGTGTGCATATGCTTCTATTACGCATATTTTAGATTTCCCTCATTTATGTGTGTTTGAGTTATTTGCAAAGCGATTGCAGTCATTACCACTTCAGTGAGCCATTCTGACTTGGCATGCATTTCTGGGGGCGTGCGCTACAAATGCTGTTACAGTTGCTGTGCATAACTGAGTAGTGGAGGGGAGATTATTTGAGAGTGACTTTCTCTGCAGTTGGTATGCAGTTCAGTTTTGTGGCCACCTGCTCTGAAATGCACTGTATTATAAACTGGTGACATGCTTCTTTATTCAGTTAATCCATAGTTTTTCTGCTGCAGTGGTACTGCCATCTTCTGGGCTGAGAAACAGTAACTGCTTCGAAGTGCCTTAGAGCTTAACTTTCTGACCTGCAGGAATTATGGAGTGATTTGTAAGGCTGTGTTTTTTGGCCTGCAGTTTTTGAGCTTTTCCACCAGCAGTGATCATGTGGTAGTTTGCGTGAGAACGTGATGCAATTTCAGGTTCCACTCTTGCTCCAAAGCTGTTAGAGTAGGGAAGATTACACAGCCATTAATTCATTACATTCTCATCAGTGCTTACTCATCTGTTCAGGGTTTTTGTTGTTAGTTAGACTGCTGTGGTTGAAGCACTAAAAGTTATTACTAATTAAAGCACATAGGATGCTGTCTACAGAAAATGACTGAGCAGTTATTAAAATACTGTGGAATTATCTCATGTTCATCAGAAGCAGCAGTACTGTACTTGGCAACTGTATCGCTTTTGGAAGGGCTATACTGATCCTTGATATGGCTCATTGGGTGGGTAATATGTAGGGTCTTGTCAGGGAGTTAGAGTAGCAACAGCTATCTTGATGTTAAGAGGCCCTTGTGGGGTTAATTCTGGATTATGTGCAGATATTCTAACTATTACTTCAGAATGCTTTTGAAGAGAGCCATCAATGATGGATTACCTTAGGTCTCTCTCTCTTGGTTCCTTTTCCCCACACGCATGTAACAAAATGATTTGCTGCTAAAAGAAGAAAGACTGATGGTGAAGGTCACATTTTAAAAAGTTCATGGTCTGAGGAGTATTTCATCATTGAACAGCATGATGTCATTTTGTGTTTAATTTATCAGGAAACTATAGCTGTTTCCAAAGAGTAAAGTATAAAATGCCATTACATTATAAATCATGTGGCTAAATTTGACAGCATCACTGGACAAATGAGGACAGCTGGAGTAAAAGCCCTGAAACAATGTATTAACAGCCAGAAGCCACTTCTAAGTTGCAAGCCAGAATAGTGTAGTGCCAACGAAAGTCAGCTATTTGAACGCAGAACTAACATCAAAAAGAAAGAAGCTATTTTCAGATGGAGACTGTCAAAACGACTGCTTTAGAATATTTACTGGAGTGGCCTGTTCAGACTTAACAGTGGAAAATCTGAGCTTCTCTCTTCAGTCCACTGCAAGATGAGTGGAGTACCTGTCCACAATCAGAGTGTTATAGTCTTCTACAAAGATTATCAGTTTTTCACCTTGGCAATCAATGAAAGTACTGATGTTGGGGATGTTGCTCAACTGGATATATATATTTGTTTGAGGAGTTTCCATGTCTTCTGATATGCTGGAAAAACTGCTGGAGGTTTGTGCAATGAGGGGCATAGCAACAGGAAAAAACATTTTTGAACAACTGATACAGGTACTGGAGAAAATTATGCTTAGTGAAGCAAAAGTCTGTGGGGTTATAAGGTGCTCCTTCAATGACAGGGAAGCAAAATGGATTTAAATTTTTAATAATGAAGTCAGTGCCACAGGAATACATGGCAGATTACTGTATAATTCAACATGAGAACCTGTGTACCAAAACACTTGAAATGGAAGAGGTCATGTAAAAGGTCACTGTTAACTTCATAAGATCAAGGGGTCTGACTCACAGTCAGTTTAAGGCCTTTCTTGAAGAACTAGGTGCACAGCATGATGATGTCATGTAGTTTTGTCAAGTTTGGTGGCTAAGCAGGGCTAGAAACATTAGGCAAAATCCTCCATGAATGATAAAGGCTCTTGGAAGATGATCTTTGGTTAAATTACCTGGATTTTCTTGTAGGCATCACAAAGTTATTGGTAGACTTAAATATGAAACTACAGGAGAGGGCTCAGTCAGTTAACAGACCATATGAATATGTAATTACATTCATTCCAAAGCTGGAATTGCTATAGATGCATTTGTCCAAGCATAAAGTGTTCCATGTCTCATCCTTAAGCATGAGATCTGATGATACGGTCAACTATACATAAACACTTTGACCTGTTATCCAAGCTTGTTCAAGCATGCAAATGCAGATTTGTGGACTTCCATAAACACCATGTTAAGATGATCTTTGGAGAACCTTTTGCAGTTGATCCATGCACCGCTCCTGATAACTAGTTGGAATGCAGTTGGAACTCATTCAGCTTCACCACAATGACTTAGACGGCATTCACAGAGAACATGCTCTCGAGTTTCTACAAGCAACTATGTCTCCACAGAAACTTATCCAAGCATCATAGAAAATGCTATGAAATTTACTGCAGTTTCTTTGGCAGTACATATTGCTGTAAACAATTATTATTTACAATGAAAAGTGTGGAAAGTAAATTGAGATCTGCAATCACAGATGCACAAATGGCAGATGCGCTCCATATAGCCAGTTCAACAGCTGATATGGACATAGACCACTTGTGCAAGAACATGCAATGTCAGAAATGCCATTAACTGATTTTACAGGTCACATCGTAAAACTTATTTTACTTCTGTTCTCTGACATCCATAACAGTTATGGAGTTACTTGAAATACTGTTGTGTGTATTTGCACCATTACATTTGCAGTGTTGTGGCAAGAACATTGTTACTTGTATTTGCACCAACATTTATAGTGCACAGGAAACTTGAAAAATACTTTCACGTGTTTTTGCACTGTTGTAGCAAGGATGCTTATAATATTTCTGTAAATTTGCACTTTTACATTTACACTGTTGTAGCAAGGATACTATTTGTTGAATTTTCTCTTATTAGTTGCAAATTCAGTTTGCATGACAGAATTCAAAAAATTAATCTGAAACCATAAGTGTTACCTGTTTTTGTTCTGTGACGGAGGCACATCTTTGACTGTGGTGAGTATAAAAAGAAGAAGCATCTTCAGTAACAGTAATGTGGCCCTCCAAACTTTGCCAAGTCTTACAAGTTGCCCCTGAACTAAAAGGTTTGGACACCCCTGGAGTAGAAAGTAGATTCTGAATGCATCCTCACTATCCCATTTAAAATATAGGACATAAAATGATCTAGAGTAATGCTCACTGACAAGTAAACAGTACCATAACCCAGTTTTATAGATTCTTAGATTTCATAAATAAACCACTGAAGGGGAGCTAATAGTTCAAAAAAATTATAGTAAGAAGTAGAATAAATTTGGGAGATCTAGAAAGAATATTTTTAACTTGGATTATAGTACAGGGAAGGGAAACAGGCAGACGTTGGGAAAAGAGAAAGATGTTTCTGTGGTAATAATGACTATTTACTTTTGTTTATGGATTGGTTTGAGAAAAAAAATGTTTAGCCTTAATTTGAGAAATGATACAAAAAAGCATTTCTATCCTGTATTAAGATGCCCTTAGTCAAATAACAGCAATTCAGTACAATTTGTGTGCAGCATATTTAGATACCTCCTCAGCAAAGTGATCCTTAATGTATGCAATTCCAGTCCAGAAAACCAGTCCTGGGGCTTCACATACTGGGTATGTGTAGAGTTGGTTGATAAACCTGAAGTAAAGGGGTGTGTGGGACTTTTTTGACAGAATGATAGAAATAGATGAACAATTTCATTAATTTATGCAAGTTAGAATGGTGGACATAGCAGCCACCTGAGTCTCCTACAAGAAAGGCTTGCTACGAGACATCCCCAGCATTGCTACAGCAGGCCATGGATGGAAGGTGGGAGTAAGCAGTGCAGGTGAACCTTCAGTGAGAAATGGGCTGTGAGATTTGAGGGAGTGAAACTGCCATCCACAGCACTCAATAGCTTTGTAAAACAGCAGGAACGAACTATGTAACATTTTCAGTCAGTTACTGTAGATGGGAATGTGTCTGGACAGGGGCTGGACAACTGCAGTGGAAAGACAAGGAAGTTCCTTCACTAATAAAGTGTAGTTGCAGTTTTAGAGTATATTTAATACTGACAGCTGGTGGAGTTACCATATAACACAGATATTTTAGTAACAAATGTACCAGAAACATTTGTCACTTTCTAGGTTATTAACAGTGGCTTGACAAGATGATGACCGGGTTTGCAACTCTGGTATGAGGGGTGATAAGAAACAGTATAGTATCAGAACATGGAGGTATTTTTGTTAATATTACTGGTGCACTTGCACCATCAGGAGCGTAGGTTTCATAACGTCAAGGACTTATAATGACTCAGCAATGACCAGTGTCATTACTGGGAGAGATGGCACTGGTCAGAGTGCAAAAGGGCCAAAATAGAACAGACCTGTATAATGGCAAAGTGGAGAGGAGCAGAACAAGTACAAACTAAGTGTAAAATATCTGTGTGGTGCTTCCAATTAGTGAAGCCTAGCCTTTGCATCTGAGATGCCCACACTATGGATTTCACAAAATGTTGGTAGATCTAACTTTTCCTTTTATCTCGCAATGCAAACATAATTAAAAGGAAGCATTTAGCTACAGTGTAAGCTAGCTGTTCTTAGTTGTCATTATATCTGTGATTTAATGCAGCAGATTTGCTAGTAGTTCTGCATAAAAGAATATTTCACTTAAGGGTAACGGTGCAAGATACATGCATTAAAAAAGAAAGCTTATGTCTCCATAATGTCCATTGGCAAACACTGCCTAGGGAATAGGCAAAAGAGTTTTTTTTAACCTGCTTTCCATTAAGTCACACTCTGCATCATACTTTGCTAAGCTGCTGTACTGCTATAACATCATTTGCTTGTCAAACAGACATTACAAATAAATTAAATACATAAAGCCTGTTTAACACTGCGAGGCTGGGGCACAGCTTGATAAAAAAAGCAATGCATCCTATAGCTAAGTGAAATTACCAATCTTCCTTCAGAAAAAAAGATTTGCATTACAAGCCGCTTTATTCACACACACGAGATCTAGTAAAAAAACTCCTATTATAATTTTATAGCTGCATACTTGATAGTTGCTTTATGGTCCGTCAGGGATACAGACAATTCCTGACGCATAAATATGCCTTCAGTGCCAACAGTACTTGGCCTTAATCCATCTGTGGCTTAGTGAAAGGTCTGGCCAGGCTCAAATTAGATATCCGTGTTACTGTACAGTGTTTAATTCATACAGCTCTCAACTCCATGTTCCTAATGTTAGCTCCATTTTTATGCTACAGGCATCATTACTGGGGCTCAAGATAAAACCACTAGTACAAATTTTAATATTTAATTACTGAACAAACAAGCAGGATTCAAAGACATGAATACACTGTTTACTTGCTTATAGTAGAAATCTGTATTTCAGACCTTTTAAATTAAGGAATATTGCAGATTACAGACAGGCTGCAGGCCAGAGCAGTGTTTCACTTAAATCATTGTTATTAATTCCAGAAAGCAAATAATATAATTTAGTTTTAAAATAACACAATTTTGGTTCTTAGAAAAATAGACTGGACGTGGAACTATAGGTAGGAGCAGGCTTGCTTAGATAGCAACAAGTTGATAAATTAGAACTCTTAAAGGGCTCTGGATGATAGAAAGGGAAGCCAGACATTCAGGTAAGGTGTTTTGCCTTTTGATAGCTTGCTATTCAATTCCACACCCCTTCCTCAACCCCACACTTACTTCATTTCATTAAGTTATAGTAAGCCATATAGTTGCAAAGCTGTCTGCATAACGTGGCTTGTGATAAGCTGTTGCAACCTCAGCTACTAATGACATTCCTGGCAGCCCAGTGGTTTTGCTTACAAGAAAAATCATCTAAGCCATGATATACAACACACATTACCAGTTTCAGTTGCTAATCAGCATTTTGCTGCAGGAATGTGTCTCATTTGCAGAGAATTAGCCAGGAGTTTTGGAATTGTAATTCAGTTTCTAAAATGCAGTTTCCCACCATCACAAGCAGACCTCTCAACTATCCCTATTTTGGAGGAATGTTCTTGTTTTCAGGCCTGATTGAGAATGTCCCAATTTTTAGAGATATGTCCCCATTTTCTGGCTTGATTTACTCCTTCATACATACAACGTTTCAGCATCTTCCTCATCATATGTGATTTTTGAAGCTATCTAGCAAACAAAAAACACATTACATGCCCAACGTACCAGGGGTAACAATAATTAAAGAGGACACAAGTCCTACAACACCCTTTTTCTAACACATAAAATAAATGACATTGTGGGGTAGAATTATGCAATACAGTTTTATTAAGTTCTACAGATTTTACTTTGTCTCTCTTATAATGTGCTTATATTTTTCATTATTGTTGTCACACACTGTTTTTTTAAAACGTATTTTTAAGCAGTATCCTATATTCCTACTAGAAGCAGGAAGAGTTCTGAGCCAATAAGTATTCAAATTTTACGCTAATTAAATGTCCAGATTTTTAGTTGTAAGTTCATAGGTTCATACATTAGTACAACTCTAACTGCCCTTGTGGGCCATTTTAATCCTAGCCAATTACCTCATGTAAGATTCAAACCCTGCACTTTATCTTTTTAGGGTAAACACCTTAACTATTATACCAATCTCCTGTTTTTTCAAGGGCCTTTTTTCCACTTCTCAATGTCTGCAGGTTAAAAGTATGAACACAGGTGTTAAATCACTCTAATCCCAAATTCTGCATATTTTTGACTATGTACCTTTATACTATTGCTGAAGGAAATCAAAATCACTGAAATTACAGGATTAAGGGACACAAAATCAGCCAGCCATGCATTCTAAAAAAAGTGCACTTAACAAAATGCTGTTTAGTCATAATATAATGAAATAAGGCAGACTTTTTCCTTAAATTTAAATTCTTATATGCTTCATCTAGTTGTGCTGGTGTAAAAGAATAAAACTTTAACTATCAATCAGGCAACCTAGGTTTGATTAGTAGCTCAGGCACCTGCTGGAGATGGTGTAGGAAAAGGGATTTAAAAAAAAAGAGATGCTTAAACTGCTCATCTCTTCTTGAGGGGGGTTGTGAGAATATGCAAGGACACCTACCAGAGCTGCAAGTGTGCTGCTGTTAATACCAAAGCCCTATGCTTGACCCATGATGGAGTTAAGGAAGTATAAGAATCATGCCATGTTTAAGCAGTGTGGTGTCTCTTACAGAACCACAGCAGGACCTTTTCCTCCCCTCCTCCGATGTCACAGATAGTATGCTGGTACACAGATTACTGCTTACACAAACACAAAAAAGCCCCCTAACATTTCTTCGGTGGGGTTTCCTAATTCTCTTCCCATCCCCACCGAAGCCAGCAAAACAGGGGGGTGGGGGAGTGGGTCAGGCTAGTTCCAGAAGTAAAGAAGTTCCTTCCTCCTAAAGTGTTTCTATAATCCCCTTATCACCTTGATAAAATGGACGTGGACAAGATGGCAACACCAGGGATGGAACTTAGAGAAATTGGGGAAGGTGTCATCCAACAGCAGATCAAGCTATAGCAAAGAGAACAAAAAAAATTCTAACATATCTCAATGCCCAAATGAAAGCGTGCGTCATGATGTAGATGGTGTACATCAAGCTAAGCCTCATACTCATTTGGTGTATTATCTACATAAGCCCCGTGATTTTTTGGTGTGCATCTACATAGCCCTCAAGCTCCTTTGACGTATACTTCCCTAAGCCCCAAGCTTTTCTGTGCATTTTACAGCATTCTGCTTTTGTCTTAGCAAAGGTAGCATTAACTGACGTGTTCCTCTGGTTTAGCATTAAGTGCTATCGTGCTCAGAGTATATTTCAGCAGTATAACACAAGGCACATTCTGCACTAAAATGTATGCTACAGTCCTGGTAGTGGTACACAAAAGAAACAGTTTGCAGTCCTGTGTTCTCTTTCCTGAATCAAAGAACAATAGAACATGTACTTAACATTATTATTTTAACAAGTAAATTATCATGTTTTGTGTATTAGCTTTAAAATGGCAAGTCAGACTCGTTTGCTACCATGCAAAGTAATTATTGTCTTTTTGTTTTGTATAACTTCACACAAGTAAATACTACCATGCCTTTTGACAATGCTTCTTGCATTTATATTGGTAGCAAGGCAAGAGTCATTATTTATATTCTTACAAACTTAATTTACTGTATTCTTGAGTTATACTGTCAACTGGTGGGAAGGAAAGGTTTTGTAATTCAGCCTGTGAAACTGTCTGTAGTTGGTAAGACACCCTCTTAAGACTGCAGACTCTAAGAAGGGGCTTAGAAATGAACAGGAAGATTAGCTCAGTCAAGTTCAAACCCATGTGTCTGGGGTGCGGACTTGCAAGGTGGGTTACAATATCACCATTCTTACCATTAGTAGTACAGTATTACAGGTCATAGATCAAGAACTCCTGCTTCATGGAGCAGTTGCCCAAACATCTTCCTCCCTCATACCTATAACTGCTCTGTCCCACTAAAGCGATTTAACAGACAATAAATTATTTAGTTTATAGCACCCCTCTTGCGCACAACTATCTCTGATCACATTGCCTTTTATTTGCTACCTTTCTTGCTGTCACTACAAACTTAAACTGGCTTCAAACTTCTCAGTATGATATCATACAGTCAAATCCGCCATGCTGCAGAATGAATTTTCTTTAACATGCTTCTCTCATTTGTGGACATTCAATGCTCAGCCTACTTATATATGTCATTCTTTTTCCAACCCTACCTTCTTTAAAAACTACAATACCCATACATCCCAACTCTGTAAATCAGTTTCTGCCACTATACAGACTGATGTACCCTAATTTTCTTACAACTCTTGATACTGCTGTTTCCATGCCTGAAATGTAACTTTATCCTGTGCGTACAGGCCCAGATTAGCAATCTACTACGAGAGTTATATAAGTCAGCACTAAAAAATTAAAAGCACTACACCCTCACAAACTCCCCTTGAGTACCTTGTTCCCCATTGGCCCTTTTTTCAATTATAAAGGAATTCCCAATACTATTCTAGCACGTCCAAAGGTCAGTTGTCAATCTCCTCTCCAGCCCAGCTGGTGAATCTGCAAATCTCGAGGCAATGTTACAACTGCCTCATGCGCACAGACAACTCTCTCCTCCTCCCAACAAATTCCAACACATGTGAGAGATGCAACCATATAGCCAAACTGGAGGCTAAGCTCTCTCAACTCAGTAATGGCGTAACCAGTCAGGAGGAGAAAGAAACACACTCACTACAATTCCATTCTCACATAGACCTACCACGACAGCAAACCAAACACATAAACACACAAAAACATACTTGGAGGCTCTAAATAAAAATCTGCCTAAGCAGCACAGACCTCCAAGGCAGACACCCAAGCAACCGCTACCCCAAAACAAAACACGTGCAACACATAGCTCACAAAGCCAGTGTGCCGAACAGTCACAGCCCTTAAGGCTAAACAACACACCTGATACACTTGCAATAGGTGACTCTATCGTCAGGCACACTGACGTCCTGCTCACCAGGCTCAACAAGGAGAAGGTCACGATGAGCTGCCAGTCGGGCGCTAGGATTCGCCACATAAAACAAGCACTCCGGTCACTCCAAGGCAAGTACAAATATGACTCAGTCATTGTCCATGCTGGTGTGAATGACCTGAGACGTACCTCCCTGGACTACATGAAAAGAGACATAGAGGAGCTCTCTGAGCATGTAGCCCAGGCCGGTATGACCCTGACCTTGAGTAGCATCTTACCCTCACCAAGAATGATGCCGTAGTATAAAGAGAGGATGATCAATTTCAACAATTGGCTTAAGTATTGGTGTCATTCAAAGGGGATCCAATGCCTGTCAGCCTGGGATGACATGCTTGACAAGCCACGATGCTTCGCTAGGGACGGCTTGCACCTGTCACCCCTGGGCTTTCGGATATTGGCAAAGGCTCTTGCTACCCCCATAGTGCCTTTTTTAGGCAAGGCTCAAAAGACAAACCTACCTCCATAGGTATCACAAGGGATAAGAAACTAAGAGTAATGCTACTCAATGCCAGAAGTCTAAACCTCAAGATGCATGCACTCGAAACTCTCCTTAGCATAGAGAACATCGATATCTGTGCAGAAACAGAAACCTGGTTCAAGGCTCCCGAGAGCACCCCAGCACTACCAGGTTATACCTCATACCATGCTTTTCGCCCCAAAACTTGGACCAAACCGCAAAAGGAGGTGGAGTATCAATATGCATCAAAGATACCCACACCTCCAGGTTGGTGGCACAGCATGTAGCATCAGAGACTATCCATGTGCAACTAACAGTGGGTAAAACTGCCTTCCAGTTTATAGCCTGCTACAGACCACCCTCCCAAACCCAGGAACCCCACTCGGCCTTCCTGAGAACACTGGAAAATATGAAGGTCTCTCCAAACACCATTAAATTGGGCGACTTCAGCTACCCAAACATAGACTGGGAGCATTGCTCTAGCTCCAACACTCTAGCCCAAAGGTTCCTAGAATTTATAAACTCAAATGCTATGGAACAACTTGTTACCACTCCCACAAGAGGAGAAAACATACTGGACCTGATCATCACCAACATGGGGACTCTATGCTCCAGACCAGAAGTGTATCCCTCACTGGTAAGATCAGACCATAAACCAATCTCACTGGATATTCACATCCCGACCCCACCCCCTGCCCAGAAAACCACAGTGAAAAACTTCTCTAAAGCAAATTTCACACTCCTCAAAACCGAGGTGGAATCCTTCAAAGCCCCCGGGCCTGTGGAAAATACGGCCCAGACCACAGAATTCTTTATAAACGCATTCTATTAACACCTTCAGGAATGCATGGATCATGCAGTCCCAAATAAAACCAAGACCCAATCCTCCAAAGGCAGACATCCTGTCTGGTGGACCCCAGCCATAAACAAACTATACAATAGAAGGAGGAAGCTACTACATGATAGAGCAAAATCCCCAAAAGGGAAGGCATCTCTGATCAGTATTAGCAAAAAACTATGGGCACTCATAAAATCGTCTAAGGCCAGCTTTGAGAGAAAAATTGCACAGGACACTAAGGATAATCACAAGGCTTTCTTTAGTTATGTTAGGAACCTGGGTGGGAATTCCCAGATATGCTCAGGATTAGTCCAAAATGACAAAAAATACACCGAACCCACAGACATTGCCAACATCCTAGCTGACAGGTTCAGTGCAAACTTCTCCCCCCTCCCCACCAAAAGGGCAAATATCTATCCCAGCAGAGTGCTGCCCCCCTGACATCTCAGATGCTCAGGTAAGAGCCACCCTCTCCAAAGCAAAAAACACAGCATCAATGGGATCAGAGGGTGTCCCGGGCTTGCATGAACTCCAAGAAGAGCTAAACCCAAACATAAAACTACTGTTCAATCTCAGCCTTACTACAGGATATGTACCCAAAGAGTGGCGTACAGCAACAGTGGTCCCTCTCCACAAAGGTGGTGCCTCAACGGATCCTGGAAACTATCGCCCCATAACCCTGACTAGCTTGGTCTGCAAAGCTATGGAAAGGATCATCATGGACCTCATAAATAAAGATATTGGGGACCTACAGACACTGGATCCTACCCAGTTTGACTTTGTTAAGGGCAGATCCTGCCTCTTAAACCTCGTCAATTTCTTTGAAACAGTCACCAAGGCCATTGACGAGGGGAAGGTGGTCCACACAGCCTACCTGGACCTCGCAAAAGCCTTCGATACAATACCCCACTCTGGCATTATAGGTAAGCTCACCAGCTTAAATATAAACCCCTATGTCACTAGATGGGTTGCAAACTGGCTCAAGCACAGATCCCACATGGTTAGAATTGCTGGAGCCATGTCAGACTCCAAACCAGTTACAAGTGGCATCCCACAAGGCTCAGTCCTGGGACCTCTCTTGTTCGGTATATATTTCTCGGAGGTACAGGCCAACACAGAAGGACTGTGGCTGACCAAGTTCGCAGATGACTGCAAACTGGGTGCCATAATCGACTATCCAGCCGACACAAGCATCCTCCAAATGGGCCTCATAGAAACAGACAACTGGTGCCAGAGCCATGGCCTCAAGCTAAACGCCAAAAGTGTATAGTCATCCCCTTTGGCAAAAACAAAGTGCCCACAAATTACCACATAGGTGGTAATCCATTAAGTACAGAAGAAGTAATTAGGGACCTGGGGACCCAAGTTGATAGCAATCTCTCATTTGACAACCACGTGGCCAAAGTGGTTAGAAAAACATTTTATATAGCCCACCTAATCATGAAGGGATTCACATCTAGATCAGGGAGGTCATCGTCTCTTTACTCATCCCTCATCAGGCCCATAATTGAGTACAATGCCCCTTTTGGGATGTACCTTACCAGACACCTGCAGCAACTGGAAAGACACCAAAAGTACCTCACCAAGAGGATGAAAGGGCTCAAACAGATGCCATATGCTGCCCGGTTAAAGAAACTCTAACTCTACTCAGTGGCATACCGCCTGCTCAGAGGCGATCTGTGCCTGAAGTATAAAGCCATGTCCAACCCAGAATTAATGGACATGCTGCACCTCAGAAAATCCAAATCCCATCGAGCTACGCGCTCGAGAGACTTGAACCTCAGCACTGAAATAAATAGGACATGCTGGAGGGACAGATTCATAACCCAGAGGCTCCCTTCACTCTGGAATAAAATCCCAGTCCAGGTTAGGCAGAGTCCCTCATTGACTCTCTTCAAGAAGAATCTTGATGAGTGGATGGGAGATCATAGGTTTACCCCGGGTATCACTTCAGTGTCACTGTTAGACAGAGGCACAGTATACTAACCTCGAAAAAGGGCATAGCAAAATTCATTTAAAATGGGTGGCGAAAGCCAAACACACTCTGGCTAGGCTTATAAATGCCCTAGGGCAGATAGCCTAGTATGAACCTATGAACCTATGAAGGACTAGAATACAGTATTGTCATAAACGTATCTATCAATCAGCCTTCCATCTCCAAAATGTGGACTGCTCTCTCTCACAATGTGCAGTAATGGGTAAAATGTGGCATTATTAATGACTTCAGCTGGAAAGCTCACTGCAAGATTATTAACCATTGCTGCATACTCAAACAGGGTCCTTTTGATGAATTAAAACGATTCAGTATTATTTACCATGGATATTTGTTAAAACATATTAAAACATATTCTTAACAATGAATTTGTGCCAAACTGTTTCAGTGAATAACAGCATGAAACACATAATTTTTAATATTCAAAATGAGGAGCATTCCTCAGAAGGAGGTACAGGTCAGAGGTACCAGCCTAAACAAGAACACTGAAAATATCCATTTTGATACTGCTCAATGGATCCCATACTTTCTATATGATATAATGTAGCTAGCAACATTAAAAATGATGTCCTCTTTTATTAAGTTCCAACAGACTACCAATTTCTCACCAGACTACTTCTGCTATGTTAACATTTGGAAAGTTACTTCTATTACATCTCCTTGGTCCAATATTCCTTACTTTAGCAGTAAGCCATGACTGGGTGTGGTATCACAGGATTAACCCATGGCTGACTTGGTTTAATCACTTGAGCTTTACCCTAGTGATTAAACCAAGCCAACCGTGGTCACTAATATTTTACATAGAAGGGAGAGTAAAAATGCTCCAGAAACAGAATGGGAGTTGGAAGGCTGAGAAGAGCCAACAAACCCACATAAAATGGTTTCAACAAAACCTGCTCTAGCCCTAGAAATCATTTCCAACTCATAATGCTCAGTAAAGGTATGCACTGAAGAGCGAGTAGAAGCTTCAAGGGTGGAACTGGTGTCCAACCCCTTAAAGAAGCACCAGAAAAGGCAACAGCCCTAAATGAGCTCTAACAGAAGTACACAGAGATTTACTATGAAAAGAACAACAAAAGGAAATGGCCTTAGATATCCAGGAGGAGATGGTTTGCTTAGAAACAGCCAAACCCAAAGACCTGGGATGAAAGGAAACAAAAAAGCTGATCAGACTTACAAATAGGCCTAGTTTTATCCAAATAGTACTTGAACTGTCTGTGCAGATCCAAGTTATGCAGGAACCTCTCACTAAAAGGAGAAGGGAAAAGAAAGGGAGGTGTACAGACTGATTCAAGAACAACTAATTTACTACCTTGGGCATAAAAGATGGATTAGTACGAAGGGGCACCCTGTCCCTGTGAAAAAACAGAAAAGGAGGAATGGGTGTTAAGGACCTGGAGGTCAGAAACCCTCTGAGCAGAAGTAAGAGTCAGCAACAAAAAATAGTCTTCTAGGTAAAATGTTGCAAAGAAACAGAATATGCAGGCTCATATGGAGTCCGAGTCAGTTTTTTGAAAACAAAATTAAGGTCCAAAGGAGGAGGTCCAGGTTTTCTTGGAGGCCTAATATGCAGGACGCCTTTAAGAAATTGTTTGCCCTCCAAATAGGAAGTCGAAGGAGGTTCAAGGGCAGACAAGCAAACATGGCTGACAAATGGGTATTCACAGAGCAACAGACCCAGCCAGACTGGAGCAACTCACATGTACAAGAGGACTAGAGGGGCCCTCACTGAAAAAGGGTCTTGGTTATGAGCAGTGCACCAGACCAAAAATCTTTTCCATTTGGACAAATATGATTTTCTGATTGAGGGTTTCCTTGCCTCCTGTAAAACTCTGAGTACATCCTCAGAAAAGACGTGCCTGAAAGGGATCAAAGCCCTTTCACCCACAATGTCAGTTGCAGAGTGGACAAGTGTGGATGGATGAGAGACCCCCTGTCCTGTGTGAGGAGATCAACTGGTGAGGTTACTTGTGGTGATTTTTCCCGGCCAGATGCATTAAGGGGGGGGGGGGTACCAGTGCTGTCACGGTCAAAAGGGAGTAACTAGCAAGATTTTTGTAGAGTCCAGCTAAATCTTCTGCAGGAATCTTAGAAGCAGAGAAAAAGAAGGGAAAGCGTATAGAAATATCCCCTTCCAAAGAAAAGAAAGGGCATCCAGCTTCCATGCCAGATGGCATGGCACTCTGGTAGAAGACAAGAAGCTGCCTGTTCAGTTGGGAGGCAAAAAGATCTGAGGAATACCCTACCGATGGACAATATCCAGAAAATGTCTCTGTGAAGCATCCATTTGTGAGCTTGTGTTTTAGACTTGCTGAGAGAGTTTGCCACTATATTGTGCTCTGAAGGAATGTATACTACCTGAAGAGTTAACTGATAACTGACAACCACTTCCCTAACCTGAAGCACCATCCTGCAGAGGAGGTAAGATTTCATGCCCCCCTGCTTGTTGACATACCATTATCACTGTAGTGTTGCCTGTATACATCTTCAAGGGGTCTGGCGAGAACATGGGGTGAAAAGCCTGAAGGGCCAGAATCAGAGGTCTCCTCCCTTTGATGCTGATATGGTCTGACTTCTGATGGGGAGACCAAAGACCCTGAACTTTCAGGTGACCAAGAGAAGCCCCCACCCCATGTCTGAAGCATCTGTGAACAGCTCTTGAGAAGGGACTGGAGGCTCAAAGGGCTGGCCTGGGTTGAGAACAAACTGTTGAATCCACCACTTGAATTCCTTCTTGATACAGGGAAAGAGAGGTACACTGAAATCCAGAGAGTGATGACACTGTAGCCAAACTGATTTGAGGTACAATTGAAGCTTCTTTATATGCAGTATGGTAACAGGAAACATTGGAATAGAACTGGTCATGAACCCCAGGGCCCAAAGAAACTCCCTAGCTGGCATGGCATTCTGAGGAAGAACAGACTGAAAGAAGGCTGTCAATGATAATACCTTTGGAGGTGGAAGGAAGGCCAACATTGGCACCTTCTGAATCCTCCAGTCCAGATACACATGATCCCCAGAGGGAGTCAGGGCAGATTTTGGAAGTTGATAGTAAACCCCAGACTTTTTAGAAGAAAGATGGTGAACTGCAGATCCTGTAACAATCAACTGGGAGAAGACGCCTGAAGCAAAAGGTTGTCTAGATAAGGAAAAATCTGAATGCTTTTGAACCTGCAGAAGGAAATCACAGGAGCCAGGCATTTTGTGAATACCCTTGGGGCAGCAGATAGGCTAAAGGGCAAAGCAGAGAACTGAAAATGAGAAGATCACACAGTGAAATGTAAAACGTTTCTGAAGAGAGGGTGAATAGGGATATGAAGGTAAGCATCTTTCAGATCCAATGACACCAGAAAACAGTTTGAAGAGTAAGCACCTGGAACGAAGGGTTCTTGAGGAAGGCGTTGAGCTGGAAAATATCCAAAATAAGTCTCCATGTGCTGTCCTTCTGAGGAACCAGGAACATCCTGGAATAAAAACCCTTTCCCACTTGGGAAGGAGGGACTGGATGAATGGTTCCTTGGTTCAACAGGGACACTACAATCTCTGTGAAACTAGGAATTTGTTCTAGAGGAGGTTGAAGAATCCATGAAAAAGGAGGGAGAGATTTTCATTCAATGAAGTAACCCCGATGGATGACAGAAAGATCTCAAAAGTCTGAAGTGATGAAATGCCAATTTGGAAAACAAAGGGAGAGCTGAAGGGACAAAGGAACCTGGTCTAAAAGAAGGGGTAGGAGGTGAACTGTCAAAGGGAAGGCTTATCAGATAAAGGAGGCTTCTAAGCCCCAGAAATCTGAGAAGTCTTATCAGAGGGGGCCTGCCTCCCACCCTTCTTGTTCTTAGAGGCCTGGCAGGGTTGCCTGCAAACAAAAGCAGACATAGGATAATTCATAGGTGTTTACTAGGCTAATGAGCACAATGGCCTTTTTAAGCCTAGCCATGCATCCAAAATCTCTGACAAGTTCTGATATCAAGTGTAAGCAGGGACTTAAGAGATGAAGCATTTACAAGCAGGGGCCTGTGAGATGAACCATTTACAGGCTGCCTGTGTCCATTAGAGACATAGGTACCAAACCAGGGATGATCTTCCTGTTCCATATCCAATTGTTCAAGTTGCACTTGAATTGGGTTAGGGAGGACCTCTGCTTCAAATGGATGGACAGCCTGTTTCAGAGATGGGGAACTTGGGGATAGGACATACAAAAATATGTTTAAGGGATTGCAATGCTTTGTCTCTTTTTTTGAAGAGACTTAAACAGGTCAGCAGCAGCAGTCCCAAAAAGATGTGTACTGTCCAAAGGAGCATCCAACAACCTGGTCTTAATGTCCTCAGGTAGACACTGG
Source organism: Protopterus annectens (assembly GCF_019279795.1). Classification (NCBI taxonomy): domain Eukaryota; kingdom Metazoa; phylum Chordata; order Ceratodontiformes; family Protopteridae; genus Protopterus; species Protopterus annectens. Next base: position 1,294,996,465 of record NC_056728.1, on the reverse strand, counting down.
AGATGAAACCAAGAATAATGCCTTATGATGGAAATACAAGAGGCATCAGCAGCATCATAACTACTCTTAATAGAGAGACGAGCCACTTGAGAAGCAGGACCTAAAAAAGATAAGGCACAGGATTTGCCATCAGAATTAGGGAGGTCAGAAATAAACTGGCAAGCCTGAGCAACCAAGGCAACAGCAGATCTGGTCATGTGGGTCTGATAATTAATAGCCCTAATGGCCAAAGTAGAAGTGTAAACTTTATTACCAATCCTCTCTATTGCCCTACTATCTTTATCAGAAAGCAAAGGTTTGGAAGAAGGCAAAAGGTGAGAAGGTTTGTCAGAAGAGACTGACACCACAGCAGAATGACATTTAAATAAAAAATTTAAAATCCTTAGAAATCTTATAAAAACCCATCAAGTTTCTTAGGAGCAGGAGGGTGAGAATCGGGAGACTTGGAAACAGCAATGAAAGTATTTAACAAGGCAGCCAACACATGAGGAACTGCTGAGTACCCACCAGAAGCAACTCATACTCTTCTCTGAGTATTAGACACTTGAGAAGAATCCCACTTAAAAATTCCATCATCCTAGAAACTGTGTCCCCAAAAGACAATTCCTCAAAATGAGACTCAACGCTAACAGAAGCCTCTTCATCAAAACCATAAGCCAAAGCCGAAGGCATCTGTGTGAAGAGTAGGACAAAGACCCCTCCATCAGACACTAAAATCCTCATCCGAATAATCCAGTTCCCTAAACCATTTAGAAGTGGTGGAGGTCCAAGGAGGAGTGGGAAATGAAACCTCTTAAGGAAGCTTTAGGGCCATTAAGGCAGAAAACAAACCCAAAGTAAAATCTTGCCATTCCCTTTCGAGATCCTTAGGATGGAGCAAAAGATTTTTCACTTTTTGTATTTTCTTAGAAGGGACATCAGCCCTAAGAAATACCGGAGGTCCAACCCTTGGTAAGATTCGATAAGAGAACCTGGAACCTCCTCCCTGACCAATATCTGTGGAATCCCTCTAGGACCTTCTGAAATAATCCACTGTGGTTCCCCCTTAATAAGCGGAGCAGACACCTGCATAGCTTCATAAGACATCCAAAAAGACAGACCTATGCCAGCCTCTGGCAGGGTCGCTGTAGAGGAATCTGACATAGATGCTGAATGACCTACACAGCTACTACCTGCTTCTAGAGGGACAGCCAGCAGATGCTGGACAGCTAAAGAATACATCTGAGACTTCTTGGCCTTCTTTTTATCTAGTGAGAATATCTCAGAGTTAAAGGATTCTCCCATGGTACCTTGGCTAACTGTTTAAGCCACTAGTTTTCAAGATAAATGGCCAGGGAAGACAAACAGCTGAGTGTCTAAGGCACAAATGCCTTACAGATGCTACAATAAGTAGAGTCATGGGAAGCACCCAAAGACACTGTCCGTGACGATCCTTATGAGGAATCTGCCTCCAACACTGACATTTTCCCTTCTTGGATGGCATGAACTCTAGGTAGTGAATTAGCATACAAGACTAAATAAAGTAAAAAAAAAAAAACAAACCCAGTAAAACACTTCTCTGAATACTCAGTACAGCAACAAGTTGTTCAGAGCAACTGGCAAAAATGGCATTCAAACTGGTGACAAAAAAGTTCTGGATATTTGTGTCCATACATGCCTTTTATACCCTGTGTTCTGTATAGGCAGCATAAATGTGACATATGGCAAATACAAGGTCTGTTTTAGACTTTTGCATATTGTCTGAGCATTGATTCTCGAATACTACAACAGTGATATAGAAGGACATCTTCTAAGACATCATGACTCCTTAAAGCAAAATTCACCTGAAACATTGTCTATCGCTGCATTGTACTAATTATTCCATACAAGCTGTCTGCATCCACTCCCTAACCCCATTAATTTTTTCCCTTTTAATTTTGTGCCCCTGCAAAGTTTTCAGTTCATATGCAATATCTTTCCAAGCTTTACTTTTTAAAAAACTATCAACGTTCATTTGTGCAGTCCTGTTTTACAGTCAACTTTTAACATTTACCACAACACTGTCTCATTTCAATATAATGACAGGAAAGACAGCACTATAGACAAGTTCCAAATTGGAACCACAGCTATTTTACATTTCAGTAGTTCATCATCCCATATACTTTCCTTGTCCCAAACAGCCATTCTCCTGTCTGTTTCTACAAGTTATTTGCCAGAGGCAGCATTTTGCATGAAAAATTCTTGAGACATATCCCATCAAATGATCAGATAAAAGAAAACAGTTTTAAATTCCTAGACTTGTAACTATGAGATTATAAATATAGATGCATATATGTATTATATATATGTTACATACACATGTAAACACATGCACATACTGCAAGTACAAGTGTGAGACTGCTGTATCTCTGAGTATTCCTTTTTCTCTGAGCTATAGAGAAATCCCAGTTAGTATAATTAAATAATGGAAATTGGGGTGGGAGGGTGGGTCTAGCCCCTTCCAAATAATAGTGGTTTGCTGACATTTAAATATGTATTGCAGCATTTAATGAGTCAATACTGCTAACTGCTCACAAACTCATTTTCAAAACCTCTAACTGCCCTTCCCTCTCCTCCATACTCACCTTGCATCATCCTGACAAACTACTCACGTCCAGTAACCAGAACCTCCTCGAAGTGTACAAACCCTTACACACACCTGGGGAATTTCTCCTGTATTTCTCCCTTGCTTGTCTATGGAATTCACCCCCCCCCACATTCGAATCACCCCAAACCACTCCGCCTTCAAGACCATGCTTCGTTCTCATCTCTCTTCTTGCTGGGAATGCTGATGCTCTCACCTGACCCCCTCTAAATCATTTCTGCTCCCCCTTCCTTTTTTTTTTTTCCTCCTTTCCAAAAACTCAACCTAGTGACTCCCTCTCACCTCATGAAACTTTGAGTGCATAAATGTCTGCACTCCAAATTATACTTATGTACTCCAAAACACTTATAGTATTAAATGAAATTAAAACATGTTACAACACATTTGCTTAAATGTTATTATTCTGTCTTATATATTACTGTGTTTTAGTAGTTTTTGAAAATTGTATTGTACTTGTTAACTTTGTTGCTATTAGCTTTATAATAATTGTATATGAAGCATTTATGGGCCTCCATTGAAAACGGGCTCATTGTGGTCCAATGGACTTTCCTGGTTAACAAACTGGAAATAAATAAATAAATAAATATATTTTCCCACTCTTAAGTTTTTGGGTAATTTTTTAAATAAAAAGTTTAGTAAGCTTTTTAGTAAACCATGGTCCCCCCAAAATGAGCTTTTTCTATTGTGACGTTACTCTAGGGTAACATGCAGTACATCCATAGACTTTAATGGGGCATCTTCATGCATGCATGGAAGTTTGCCCTTTAAGGTCTATGGATGCAAAACATGTTTTTCCATGTGCTGACATCACTGAGGAAAAACAAGGAACTCAAGTTCAATGATAACAGTGCATGTAAACTGCATACTTTAAAAGTATTTTTAAGTGAAGAAGCTGAACACATTATTTCATGAGGAAAGTACTGCTTGGCAGTTTATGCATCACATTTTGTGTTGCAAAACTAAGTGTACAATCCTTGGCAAATCACTTTAAAGGAGACCAATGAAGTTCAACGTTTGCTCTTTACCTGTGGTTTCAGTGTATTTCTTTTTTCATAATTCCTGGATTCATTTTAGTAGGTCATGGAATTACAATAGGGAGTCAAGATAATGTTTATCACCACTCCTGAATGCAAATCTCTTACCCCAGTTTCAAATCACCAAGTATTAACAGCAATGATTGATCTTCCACTATAGACTATAACAAGCAATTCGTAAACGAGATATCTGTGCATAATCAATTCCCATCTCAAACCTATGCTGTCTGATGGGCACCAGCTGCTATTCTTCTGTTTCATTTCCATTCACATGATTTCCCTTTCTCTACATTATCCTCAGCATTTACTCTGTTTACTCCCAAACTCTTAACCTCTTTCTATGTAAAGATCTGCAGACTTCATTCTCCAGTCCTCTCCTACCACATCTATTTTCATCCTCAATCACAGCCTATCCTTTTCCCCTTATACTATTTGCAACACCCAAGCTTATTGAAATATTTCTTGTTGCCCTTCTTCCTCCAACACCACGTAATAGCATCCTTACCCACATAATATTCTCTGCATTCAGTGATACTTCAAACCAACCCCATCATCTTTCAAACCCAGTATAATTAGCATTAACTCACTACCTAGTCACATCTGTCTCCCCAAACCACAACCAGATCTTATAAAACAGACTCTGTCCCTTCTGTACTGCTATCTCAGGCCATCTATATTCCAGTCTTGTGTAGGTCACATGCTGGCCAAGTAACCTGCAAGCCCCTACACACCCTTTATTCCTCCTTTTAGCACTCATCTCCTCCATAATCTCTGCACTTACTGTCACACACTCACCAACCAACTCCATGCCTCATTCCACAATTTATCAACAAATCTGTGTGTATTCATGTGAACATTTTTTTTACCTTTTTCTTGTTTCTTCTTAGTTCCTGTAATACACTTCCATTAGCGTTTCCCCATTTAGTCATCCACTTTTCTCCTCAAATACATCCATACTGCCTCAAGCTGCATCACTTCAAGGCATTACTCTCATTTGTTACTGTTTTTCTACCCTCAACTTCTCACAGTCCTTGATTCTACTTTGTCACCTCTTCCATACATATTAAATTTGTCCGATTCCTTTTTATCATATTCTCCAATTAGTTCCACACTTCACCTCTTAACCCCAAACCCGTTATTATGTAGCCTAGGATTAGTCAAGTATCCTTTACCAAACTTCTCATATACTCCCTTACTTTATTGTCACTCTCATTCGTGTCTTCCATTCTCCTCACATAGCCACCTTTTAAAATTCTCCCACATCAAATCCCCTTTCTGTCCAGCGCAGGAGAATTTCATGTTCTTCCTAACCCACTATTCCACTCTTTTGGCTTTCACATCTGTTAAAATCAGTATCCCCCAAACTGCTCACACTTCCTTTATTTTCACATATTCCACCCTTGCCTAGCTTCACCTTCTTCACCCTCCAAGCAATCCATAAACAAGTGTCACCACCTTTTCAGATGAAGTAATGCTAAGTGATATACATGGAACAGAATAGATCAAGGAAAAACAGCATCACTTTTACTGCCTGAATTTTGCCAGCAACATGCTCTGATCTGTCTCATCAGTAGTCTAGTGGTCTCTTAACCTGCATTACCTATATTTCACTATCCTAACTAGCAGTTTCTTCTACAGACATGAATAAGCAAAACACCTCAATATTTAGCACCATCCATCTTAACAGTCATAAGAGCTTCTCACGCTGTTTCAGCTCAAACTGGACCATCAGCTATTTTAGGTTCACTGCACATTAGACCCGCTCTTTCACCAGATCACCTAAACTTTTTTAAGACAGCTAGAAGATTTTTCACATCTTCAAGTTGTAGCAAATTATCATCTGGAAACAAGTTATAGATGTGTATTTATTACTATTTATTTACATTTGTTTACTGGGAAATTCCGACTGGACACAGGTCCTTTTTCAGCGGAGGCCCGGGGAGAAAAGCTCCACAGAATGACATGGTAGATGGTAAACCAATAACAATCAAGGTATGTATACAGTAGAGGTGATCATGACATGGAGAAATACAGGACAAATTAGGTACAATTGACTAGTAGTCTCTAATTACAGCACTGGGAAAGGAGTAAAACACAGAGCTACAAATTATCTAAACAGTAACTAGATAACAATAATAACAGACTAAATAATAACTAAATCCTGGAAGGATTAACAAGCAGTGAGTAATCTTCAGTTCAGTTTTATGGTGATAGAGGGGAAACTCTATCTAAATCTGGGAAAGGAGGATTTATTAGACGATTTTGGACAAGGACAAAGCCAGTAAGCCAAGTGCAGTCTTGAAAAGACTGCAGGTAGAAAGGGCAGTTATGGAAGTGGGAAGTTTGTTCCAGAGCTTGGATATAGAGCAGGAAAATAGTGCTTCACCTGCTGAGTTTTTGGCTTTGGTGACCTGGAGTAGATTTTTATTGCAGGAGCATAGTGGTCGGGAAGAGTGGTAGGGTTGGAGAATTGTATTGAGCGATGGGATTCGGAGAGGGTGGTTTACTAGTTCATGAGCAAAGGTGAGTTGAATTTGGTGTAGGAGTTGTGGGAGTTCAAGCTAGTCAAGGTCTCTAAGGGAGACACAGTGGTGGCTGCGGTAAGAGGCACCAGTGGCAAATTTTGTGATTTTATTGTAGCAGGCTTTGAGTCTGTGTAGGACTGACTGTCTAAGATTTGTAAGTATAGGTGATGCGTAGAGTAGGGTGGATATTAGTTGGGAATTGGCGATAGAGATTCTTGCTGGTTTGGTAAGGTATCGGCGGCTTCTATATAAAAGGCACCCAGTTTTTTGTGAACTTTTTTTATTGTTAATGATATATGGGTGTCAAATATGAGATTATTAGCAATCTGTATGCCAAATAGTTTTGTGTGACCTGTTGATGAAATGGAGGTATTATACTTGGCTTGAATAGTGAAGTGTGGGGTGTTTGGGGTAGATTTGTAGGACTGGAAGAGGAGGAGTTTGGTTTTATTTGAATTAAGGAGAAGCTGGGAATCAGATAGCCAGCTTTCAACTGAAGAGAAAGATTCTTGGGTGATCTGATGGAGTTCTGTTAGAGTTGTGGCTGAGCAGATGAGGGTGGAATCATCTGCATACTGTATGAGGGAGGCATGTTTGGTGGCAGTGTGCAGATTATTGGTGAAAAGGGAGAAAAGTAGGGGGCCAAGGTATACTTTTTTCACCTTCAGTTCTCCTCACCAGCCTCACCTCATTAAGCATACTTTGTTAGCTGCCATCTTTAGACTTACGTTTTCATATACGATTTAACTTTCTTCAGCTACTTTTCCTCAAAATTAATTTCCCCTATGACAAACCCACATTCCATGGTTATGAAAGCATTTCAGCACCATGCTGACCACAATGTCCACTCCTCTAATCTTCATTGTCACATCATCTTAAACCACTACTACTACTCTGACCTCCAGCATTATACGTACATGAACAGAAGAACACTCTTCTCCATCCTTTTCAAATCTAACATCTGAGTAACATAGAACCTCTAACTCCCCTGCCCACACCAATTTCTTGAAGATATAGAATTCCATGTATTACTTTGCATTTCTCCCCACACATCATATAAACTTCCTGTGAGCACCTTCAGATACCTGCTAATATATTCCCCTGCCCAATGCAACCTGTTCTCCTCTGGCTCCAATGCCACATTAAAGTCCTTTCACTCTACCCCAAGCTGTGGGAGGGGGCACATGGCTGCATGTGATTTGTGCCAGGCTGGTAGGGATGCCAGGACTAGGCTGCATGGGTTTTGGGTAAGATTTAATGTTTCTACCATGGAATGTTGATAAAGTGAAAATACAGTTAAACGGAGAACATATGGAGTAGGATTAATAAAAAATAGAAGAGGAGTGACTTTATTATGTAGCAAGAAAGGTTTAAGAGGAAGGATATGTGGAAACCATAAGGGGGAAGAGATTACTTCATGATAAGAGGGGACTGCTTTAGGAGAAGTGGTAAAAGAGGTGTTGTAATTTTAGATAGCTAAGGTGTGGTTGAAGGAATTTAGGAGGCAAGTGCCAGGGGAGATTTGTGCGGGTGGGGGGGTGGGGGAAAGTAATGTGAATGAGGAAAGGTGAGTTGATAATGCCACAAAATCAGGCAATTTGAAAAAAACAAAAAACAAAAAACAAACATGTTTTCTCACCATGCCAAGTTCTCCATAGCTTCCATGTTGCTTTGGAGCTGATATACCTTTCTCCTTAAGGACATGCACCTCCCCATATTCTTCTCTGACTACCCGAGTTTTAACCAAGGTAGACAGATTTTCAGACTGTTTTTTTTGATATTTAGTTGAGCCACACATCCCTGTTATGTACCTGAAGTCGCAGTTATTAAAGTCTTATATGCATTGCAAGAGAAGAAAATTATAATTGTTTTTATTTCTAACTTCTTTTCTGCAAACTGCCAGTACTTTTATTCACTTCCACTACAAAGTATATCTGCTTAGATGTATCCCATTACATTACTAACACATTCACCCCTTTACTAACCTGAACATTCGCCTTAAAACAGTGTACACAGCTGATACCTATTTTCCACTTTCTGTTAAGGTTAAAAAGATAAACCATATATTTTAGTGTCCAAATGACTCCTCCCCCTTATGCCATACTTATTGCACAAGAAACAACTTTAAAAGATTATCACTTATAGCATAGGCAATCATACATTTATACAAATGAAAAAATATATGGACATATTTTCATTTGCAAACATTATGCATCACTTGTAATCTATCCAGTCACAGTCAGTCAGACATTACATAGTTCATTCAATTCCAGCATTCAATTAAACTTAATTCATCCCCAAAACATTATTCTGCTGTATTGTTCCCACAATTCCCATTTTTTCTATGTAATTTATTATCCTAGCCTTTTCTAAAGGTCTCACTTTCAGTTGTTTCATCTCTGTTACTGCAGTCAATACTTCAAAGTCTAAAACATTGCTTTTTTGGCAGCCACCAGAATTAAACTCAGCAAGGCCTTACTACATCTAGACAATTCTGATCCTGTATCACAGCTCAAAAAAAAAAAAATTATTTCCTTAGTTATACCAATTTGCTCACCCAGTATTTCTGATAAGAGTAGCCTGTGGAGTATTTTTAAAGTATGCCAACTCATTATACTCCCAAAAAAAAATGTTTCCAATCACCTCTTTCTTCCCCATCACAACTCCAACATTCGCATTCTGAGAAAAAATTCATTGGGGTACAAAAATACCTATGCAAACACTTCCAAGCAAAGATCCTAAATCTTCGAAACTGTTACATAGTTGGGATATATACCCACCCACACTGTTTTTTTGTGAATTGCTTATCCAGTCTCTCTTCCCAATCCTTTCTAACCTCCTCTGTCTGATTCCTACTGTAGAATAGTGTGCGTGTGTTGTACCTTTAAGAAGCATTTCAAGGACAGCACATGCATATAAATAGCAGGCACATGCAAGCTTCAGTGCCATTTTGAGAGTGCAGCCATAGAGTGAGCATGTATGAGCGTGATAGCTAGTTTGCTTATAAGTTTATCTAAGTTAAAGTTACTAAGCCTCAATCCTGATGTGTTTGTACATAATAAAGCTGATTGAACAGAACCCACAAATGCTTGTCTGTTCTATCCTGATTAGATGAGCAACATGGTGTCAGAACCAGGATTGCAGAGGCTGCTTTTCAAAGTTATGAGGTGCAGAGTTAACAGTAAAGGTAAACTAAGAGAACCGAGCACAAGAAAAGGGACAGAAATGAACCAAAGAGAATGAAAATTTGCACAAACGATTTATTTATTAAAAAAGATTACAAGGTCACAAACTGCATTATTAAATAAGTGAGAGGCATGAAAAGTTTATTAACTAAACAAAATGTTTAAAATTAAGATATCTGATAAAAACGATTATCAGAAAAGCACATAAAGGGTCATAAATTACCTCAAAATTGCAAAACGAGCTTGTTTAAAGCAAAACAGGCATGTTTAGAGTAAAACGAGCACAAGAAAAGTATAATGTGCATAAAAAGCATTAAACAAGGAAAATGAATATAATAAAGGGCAAGAAAAAAGGCACATTAAGCATAAATAAAGCAAGGTGACTGCATGTTGTTTGGCGAGATACTGTGTTTTGGCATAAACTACTATTTTGCATTGATTGAATAACTCTAGTTATGCCCTGAATAGATTCAAAGTATCTCATAGTGTGCAAAAGTGCTTACAGTGTGTGCTTAATACTGTGCATTTATTCCAAAGAGTTTAATTAAAGTTTTGGCATGGCCCAGCCAGAGCCCAGACCTAAATCCGATAGAAAATCTGTGGTGTGACTGGAAGAGGGCTGTGCACAAGAGATGCCCTGGCAATCTAACAGATTTGGAGTGCTTTTGCAAGGAAGAGTGGGCAAATATTGCCAAGTCAAGATGTGCCATGAAGATAGACTCCTACCCAAGAACACTGAATGCTGTAATTAAATCAAAAGGTGCTTCAACAAAGTATTAGTTTAAGGGTGAGCACACTTACGCAACCAGCGTATTGTATTTTTTTATTTTTTATATTTTCCCCTAACAGATTTGTTTGTTTTTCAATTGAATTGTACAGGTTATAGGTCACGTTAAAGGTGGGAAAAGTTTTGAAATGATTTATTGTGGTCTCATTTTTTTATATTATAAAAACCTAGCATTGTAACAGGGGTGTGTACACATTTTATATCCACTGTATACGTGTGTTCGTGCATATTTGCAAAAGCTTTCACTGGTATGTGTTAATATGGCAGTCAGATTTCTCAAGTCATCATCACTTGTAATTGATCAGAATATTGCAGAGAATTGGAGAATATTTGAGCAAGAGTACGATATTTTTATACAAGCAGCTTATTCTGACAAAGATGCATGCACAAGGGCATTCATTTTGTTAAACTTAGCTGGGTCACAGACCATTGAAAGAGAGCATTCATTTGTGTATGCACCAGCTTGAAGGAGAAGGCAAAAACAGTTATATTGTTGTACAGGCTGAATCAAGGAAAGACCCAGAGTGTTGGAAATGCAAATTCAGGAAATGTGTAACCCCCAGACAAATATTACATTAGAGAGGCATTTGTCTTATACAAGAGATCAAAAGCAAGGCAAAATGTTTGCAGCTGATATTACTAAGCTGAGAAACAGAGCTAGAACTTGTAGGTATTGCGACTTGAAAGATGAGTTAATAAAGGGCAGGCTTGTGTGTGGTATTAATAGTGCTGCAGTGAGAAAGATTTTGTGTTGTTACAGTGATTTAATGCTGAACAAAGCTATTGAGATTTATCAAATCCATGAAGTTATAGAAAGGCACACAAGTATGCTTGCAAGTGAAAAGAGCTTGATTTCAGCAGGATCTAGAGCAAATGTAGATAGCATGCAACACGTGACTACTAGAAGCAGGTCTAAGCACATGGCAGCAGCAACCCCTGCAGGTTTTCCTGGGAGGCCCCGTAGTTTCCAGCAAGTTTTAAGAAAAGGACATGCTCAATGCAGTACAAGGGTGAGGCAGCAAAACCCAACTCAAACTTATTGTTAACAGTCACAATTGTGGTACCAGTCGTGAGTCTAAAAGAGAAAAGTGTTTAGCATTTGGTCAGCAATGCCACAAGTCTAAAAAATGGAACTATTTTCAAAAGTTTTGCAAATCAAGTAAACCTCACACAGTTAGAAAGAAATGCCACTCAAAAAAGCAAGGTGATCATATAAAGAGCTACAATTCTGTCTTCGACATAGATGGTACATTAGTGATTGGTGAAAAGGTTGATGCAGTGAATTTGTTGGCAAAGAATGAAGTGTTTTGTACTGCCTAGATCAATGGTAATTCCACCAAGCTCAAAGAAGACCCTGGTTCAAAGTGTAATGTTATGTCAGCAGACACTTTTGCTACGCTGAGAGCTGGTGAGCAACTTAATATAGTCAGTTGTGCAGAACTTGTTGCTTATGGAGGTGAAGAAATTCAAACCTAAGACTCAGTAGTGCTTTCATGTTATTTGGCTAGGAATTGCTACAGCTTATTATTCTATGTAGTCCAAAGACCTGCGCAGTCATTATCTCAGAGACAGTTTGAGAATGAATCTGCTTTCCCTTACCAAAGAAGTTCATCATATAAGCATATATCCTAGTTCCAATTTTATTGAAGCTATCATTTCAGAGTATGCTGATGTTTTTGATGACAAGTTAGACAAATTTATAGTTGTGTATTCTATGAAGTTAGACCCAGAGGTCAGTCCAGTGGTCAGACCGACAAGAAAAGTTCCAATAGCTATGCAGAATAAGGTCAAAGCTTAGAAGGATAAAATTGGGCAGCAAGTTATAACACGTCCAATTACATACAGAACCAACTGAAAGGGTGTTGTCCATGGTAGCAGCTCACACAAAAGGCTCAGATGAAATCAGAATATGTATTGACTCAAGAGATTTGAACAAAGCATTAAAGAGACCACATTATCCCATGCGTACAGTTGAGGAAGTCACAGCCCTAATACCGAATGCCACTGTTTTTTCTGTCTTCGATGCAAAAAGTTAACTTTGGCAAGTGATGCTTGATCGCAAATTTTCATTACTGACTACTTTCAGTACCCCATTTGGAAGACAAAAATTCCTCAGGATGCTATTTGGAATAAATTCTGCAAGTGAAGTCTTTCAGCGTGCAATGGAGCAAATTTTTTCAGGTTACCCTTCTGCCATAATAGTAGATCATTTATTGGCTGGAGACAATGGTGAAGCAGAGCATGACAGAAACCTTAAAAGAGTTATACACAGAACATGTGAAGTGAACTTAAAGCTCAATCCTCTGAAGTGCAAATTCAGACTACCAAAAGTTACATATGTAGGTCATTTATTTACTAACACTGGTTTGTAACCAGACCCATCCAAGCAAGCAGCCATTCTTGAGATACCAGCACCAGATAATGTAAAGGTCTACAACGTTTTCTTGGTATGGTCAACTATTTAGGCAAGTTTATACCAGACTTCAGTGAGCTGATAGCGCCTTTGAGAGAGCTGATGCACAAAAATATTACATGGTCTTGGTTGGAACAGCATCAGAGAACATTTGAAGACCTTAAGCAGAAAATTGCCACTCCACCTATATTAATATACTATGATGTGAATAAACCAGTAACTCTTTCCTGTGATGCCTCAAAAATTGTTCTTGATGCAGTTATTCTTCAAGAGGGCAGACCAGTAGCCTGTGCATCTATATCTTTTACCCAAACTGAAATGCAATATGCTCAAATTGAGAAAGAACTTTTGGCAATAGTATTTGCATGTTCAACGTTTCATGATTATATTTATGGTCAGGATATTCAAACTGAGATGGATCACCAACCTCTAGTTACTACTTTAAAGAAGCCTATGCATTCAGCTCCAGTGAGATTACAAAGAATGATGCTCAAATTGCAAAAGTACAACTTCAAAATGGTCTCTACTAAAGGCAAACTTCTTTATCTGGCTGATACCTTATCCAGATCACCCAGAAATACAATGGAACAGCTTAATGCAGAGAATTTTGACTTTGATGTCATGGAAGTGTGTAATTTTTGTACCACAAGACTTTATGAGCTGAAAGATCATACAAAGAATTATCCAATTTTGCAAAAGCTCAACCACTACATTAATGTTCGATGGCCATCAAAGCAATATAGTGTACCACTTGAAGTATAAATTAAAATTATTTTCCTTACAGAGATGAAATGCTGATGGAAGATGGCATTATTTTCAAAGGTCCTAAAATTGTTGTCCCTGCTTCCTTACAACATGAATACATCAAGATTTTGCATCGTGGTTACTTAGGTTCTGAATCTACCATAAGGAAGGGTGAGAGGACTAGTATTTTGGCCTTCTCTAGTAAAAGACATTGATAAAGTACTTTCTTCTTTTTCAGTATGCAATAGTGCTAAACCGCATTTGCAAAAAGAACCACTTTAGCGAAGTCAAGTTCCTGAACTACCTTGGTCAACAGTAGCCAGTGATATATTCGAGTGGAAAAATCAGCATTACTTAGTGTTGGTAGACTCTTATTTGAACTGGTTTGAGATTGATTTACTACCTAATCTAACATCCACTGCTGTTATCACCAAGTTGAAGCAGCATTTCTCAGTCCATGGTAGTCTACACAAAGTTGTTTCTGACAATGGTATCCAATTTACCAGTCAGTTGTTTCAGACATTTGCAAAAGAATGGGACTTTGTACATGTTACTAGTACTCCAGAATACCCACAGTCAAATGGACTAGCTGAACGTGCAGTACAGAGTGCAAAGCAATTACTTGAGAGGTCAAAGCGTGATAATACTGATGTATTTTTGAATTTACTTAATCTCAGAAACATACCCCATGACAGTATACTTGGCTCGCCTGCTCAGAGACTTTTATCTAGGCAAACCAGAACAACATTGCCTATTAATTCCAGTTTGCTGAGGCCTAAATCTAAGAACAACAGAACAATTAGAGCCCAATTAGTCAGAAAGCATTCTTTCCAGAAGTCCAGCTATGAAAAATTGAGAAGATTTCTTCATCCATTGAAAGAAGGAGAGCCAGTGAGGATACAAACTGCAGAAGGTTTAGATTGTATTGGTCAAGTAACAGGTATATGTACCGAGCCGAGATCCTACTTCATATAATCTGATGTTGTGGAGTACAGGAGAAATCGCTGACATCTTTTTCCTGTACCAAAATCAATATCACAGCATTGTTCCTGTAATACAAACTCTAGATCTCACAGCAATCCAGACAATGTTCCTGTTGCAGTACGTGTCAACTTTTACTTCCATTCCTGATGATGTTCCTGATGTCTCTAAAGTTGAACATTCAGCAGAGACAGTCCCAGTTGCTAGACCTAATTCTAATTTCTATGTCACACGATTTGGTCATATTTCCAGGCCTAGTGTGAAATATACAGCAACCTGGACACACTTGTCTATATGTATTCAGTTCTGTATAATTGCATGTCAAAGAATTATTTGTATCTTTTGCATGTCACTTGATATCATCAATACTGCACGACCCATTTCTCAAAGAGGGAGGAAGTAGAAGTGTGTGTATGTTGTACCTTTAAGAAGCATTTCAAGGACAGCACGTGCATATAAATTGCCAGCACGTGCTAGCTTCAGTGCTATTTTGAGAGTGCAGCCAGAAAGTGAGCATGTATGAATGTGATAGATAAACTTATAAACAAACTAGCTAAGTAAAGTTATTAAGCCTCAATCCTCATGTGTTTGTACATAATAAAGCCACTTGAACAAAACCCACACATGCTTGTCTTTTTTTATCCTGACTGGATGAGCGACACCTATAGTTATCATGGAATATTTTATATGTCCTACTAATTATCCCTTTTTCGACAGCAGCTTCTGTTCTGAATCCTATTAAAACCTCTACCTGTGCAGGTCTTTCACTTAGGATTCCACTATTCCTTTCTCTTTGCCTATACTCTGATATCAATCCTTGATAGGGAAGGCAGTCTCTAAGTTTGCAGTCCAAATGTATTTTTGGCCTCTTCCCATTTTTTCTCTCTAAATTATTTGCTCAAATAAAATAAATGAAGAAATACCAAACCAAAAGGCTAAAATCCAGGAACTTTAATGGGTGTATCCAAAAGAATGGTAAGCGCTTTCACGGTGACCACACCGCTACATCAGACAACATTAACTAAGAAATACAAGTCTTTTATACAAAGTGTGACCAATGAAAAGCCCTTAATTATGATGTCATCAAAAGTTAAAAATCTTAAAAATACATACTACAGAAAAACACACTCCTATATCATGAATAAAAACAATTATAAAGTGTATGCAAATATATTGCACTTATAGAAATATATATAAAAAAATGAATCATATTATTTATGTCTAAGTCTACGTCCTTTCAGGAAAGGTTTTAATGAGAAAACCCCATTTAATTTTCTGCATACAACAATAAAATCTACTTCTGTTCTATAGTTTGTGTGTGTTTTTTAAAATCATCTCCTCTTAAATTAGTGTCTAAAACTTGCAATACAAAGAACCTGAATGAGTGTGTGGAACCATGGCTCATGATATGTGCTGCTAAAGCATTACTATCTTTTTAATTCTTTATATCTCTCTGATGTTCAAGGACCCTATCTTTAAAGGGTCTATTTGTCTTGCCAACATAAAATGCATGACATAGTTGACAGAAAGAGAAATATACAAGGTTACAGGTTTTGCAGTCAGCATAAAAATCAACATTAATTGTGACTCTTATAATTGGGTGTGTGTATGACAAACCGGTATAAATAAATTTGCAGGCTGACCAACTTCTGCAAGGAAATGTACCAATCCTTACAGATAATAGGTTCCCTTTCTCAAGTGTGTTGGACTTGTAACAAAGATGTTGTTTGAAGGATTTGTTATTTCTGAAAGAAAAAATTGGAATGCTTCCTATCTTGTCTTTTAACTTGGGTACACTGTTCAGTATCTTCCAGTTATTCTTTATAATGTTACAGTACTGACTTATATCACTAGATACTAGAATATTGTAGAGGCACTCTAAAAACATTACTAATAGAGTCCTGTTGCCGTCCTACTACATGTGTGTGTGTAGTTGATATAAATAAGGCCTACATCTATATAATCTCTGCTTACAAGCTTCAGAGATGCAGGTATCTATTTCCATTTCTCCATAACTTCTTTCTAAAAAAATCATTTTTCAAGGACTCAAGAGCTTTACATGCAACTGTATCATCATTATGAAGCCTAAGTATTCTATATACCTGTCCTTTGAGCATATTTCTCATTATATGTCTTGAATGCATGCTATTATTGTGTAAAAGTGCATTCCTACGTGTAGGTTTTCTATATAAGCTGGTATGGACAGAATCAAAGTCTGCTTTATCTATTTTTTTTTGTTCTAAACCAGAATTTATTAGCAATACCCCACAAGGTATACATTTACCCAAATATTTCTTTTTTTTCAAAACAAGTTTATTGTTTTAACATATAAGAGAAATATCATAACAATTTTATACAAATAATTAAAAATAGGTATTATTATAATATTCAACAAAACAACTAAAGTATTTACAAAGACATCCACTACAATCAGATCAATTAATTAAACTAAAATACTGTGCTATTGAAATTAGAATTTTTTTAACAAATTTTGTAAATTATCCCATACAATAAAATGTGATGTTTTTCTAGTTGTTCTCATTCTAATTGTGCTTATTTCCATATGACACATTATATTCATAACATTTTTAAATTCATTGAACAAAGGAGGTGTATCTGAAATCCAATTTCTAGTTATTATTTTCCTAGCCACTGCTAGGATAGACCATATCAAGGGAAGCTTAATCTTTTTAACACATTGAGGTACAGGTGTGTTGAATAATATAAGAGACTTAGAAATAATGAAATTATCTGTAAAAAGAGCCTGCAAAAATTCATTAATTGACTTCCAGTATTCTTTCAACTTCATACAGTCATAAAACATATGAGCCCAGTCAGCATTAATTTCTACATTACATCTCTTACATAGATTATCTTTATTATTAATTTTATTCATCATCAAAGGTGTATAAAAGATCTATGTAAAAATTTCCATGTATAAAGTCTCCAGACAATGGAAGATGTAGTTCTATAAGCAGATTCCAATATATATTGTTTATCTTGCTGAGTTGGTGGGTCCCCATTAATAGAGGTGAAATAATTCCAGTATGAATCTACATTGTAAAAGTTTCTTGTCTGATAATTTTATGTATATATGAAAGTTTACCTTTATCAGAAACTTTATGCTGTAAATTTATTATCAAGTAATCAATCAGTTTTGGAATAGATTATTTAACTGTTATAGACATTAGATCTATTCTATCAATGAGATGTTGTCTAAAGATCTGAACCTCTAACCAGCAAGTTTCTCTTAGATCAAATTCTTGTTTTAAGAAATCTAGATTTTTAACTTTATTATCAGATATCAGCTGATACCAGTACTTTAGATTATTATCTATAGCTAAATGAGCTCCTTCAGAAGTAGATGACATAAGCATACCCTGAGTATAAATTATAGGGAATACAATAAAATTCCATTCCCTATACTTAGGGTGCATGAATATAAAGTTACGATAACTAATAATAATATTTAATGGGTAACAGACCATATGTTTAGGTGTAATAGGTGAAGTACAAAATTCCTTTAGCAACCACAACATGGAGTTATTTATAATCATATTTTTATGTGTTAAGGAGATTTTCATGAAGTGCATACTAATTAGCTCCCAATAATCTTTCCATTTTGACATATGACCGATCTATTAATAAAGTAATAACTTTTATAATAGAAGAGATAATATATAAATTAAAGTCTGGAAAAGAAATACCCCTTGAGACCAGCTATTAGTATGTTTCTTTAATGCAATCCTAGGTCTATTAGGTGCCCATAAGAAATTTAACATTAGTGTATTCGGTTTCTTGATAGTTATTTTTGTAGGTGAAAGTATTATTGATTGTATTAAGTATAAAATCTTGGGGAATATTATCATTTTAATAATTGTAAGTCTCTCCTCCATAGTAAAAAACATATTATTCCAGGTATTAAAAAGATTTTGTATATTAAGAAAACAGGTATTATAGTTATTATATATAATAGATTTAATATCTTTAGATAGTATTATACCTAAATAAGTTATCTGACCTGAGTTGGGTACATATTTAGTAAAATCACTAATGAGAGTATTTTTTCGTGTATATATAGGTAGTATTTTAGTTTTTTCTTCATTGAATATTAAACCAGAAATACTTTTAAAATTCGTCATTTTATCAAGTAAAGACTGCATAGAAGAATTAGATCCTGCTGATGTAATTAGAACATCATCTGCAAAAAGTTGAATTTTTGATGTTGTATTTTCTTCTATTTCAAAACCCTCTATGTCAGTACTGTTTCTAATCAAATTAGCCCAAGGCTCCATTACTAAAGTGAATAATAGTGGAGAAAGTGGACATCCTTGCTTTGTACCTTTAAGAATGGGTATTTTTTGTGAAACATATGTTCCTACCTTAATATAAGCCAGCGTTCCTTTGAATAAATGCTCAATTAAATTTACAAATGCATCAGAGAAATTTGTGCATTTCAGTAAGGTAAACAGATAGTCCCAACTTACTGAATCAAATGCTGAACCTATATCAAGACTAATAAGTGTTAAATCTTTCTTTTTCCTATTTGCAAAATCAATTAATGTTAAAGTTCTTCTTATATTATCAAAAGTATTTCTATTTACAATGAAGCCCGTCTGATCTATGTCTATAATGCCGGCGATAATTGTCTTCAATCTATCAGCAAAAATACTCATAAACATTTTATAATCAACATTAAGTAATGAGATGGGTCGATATGAAGAACATCTAGTTGGATCTTTATTAGGTTTTAAAATTGGTGAAATAAATGTATATTGCCAAGATGGGGGTTATTAACTCAGTTTGGGCCAGAATAAAAACCTTATGTATTAATGAATATGTAGTTTTAGAAAGGATTTTATATATCTCTGGTATAATACCATCATTACCCGGTGCTTTGTTTGATTTAAGCTAATTTATTTGTGTAATAACTTCTGTATATGAAATACTCTTGTC